>NC_092380.1:407500-635714 GCF_030028105.1 Mobula birostris
TCCCTACCCTTCCACTTTCCACTCCCACCATCTCACTCACCATCAATCTCTCTCTCGCTCTGCCACCACGCATTCTCTCTCCCTCCAGCCTCCCTCTCTCCAAAACGTGGACCGACTCACCGTAACACCAGCCTCGACCGTGGCGGGAACTGGGTGGTCCGTCCTTCTGGATGGAAAGGATGGCAGGGACCACACGCGTGAGGGATCTCAGAGACTCATCAGACGTTGCTGCACAGAGCCAGGAGAGCTGACAGGATGTAGGAGGTGATGAATGCGTGCGCGGCAAGATGATCTACACAGGCTGTGGTCAGAGACCGCACCCAGGGACGGATCTCGCCACACACAGTTCAGCACCAGGGAGGGATCACGGCATAGTCCAGTGCCAGGAAGGAACCTCACTGCAGTACAGTGCCAGGGAGGGACCTCACTGCAGTTCATCGCCAGGGAGGGATCTCACCACAGTTCAATGCCAGGGAAGGATCTCTCCACAGTTCAGTGCCAGGAAGAGATCATGCCATAGTTCAGTGCCAGGGAGAGATCATGCCATAGTTCAGTGCCAGGGAGAGATCATGGCATAGTTCAATGCCAGGAAGGGACCTCACTGCAGTTCAGTGCCAGGGAGGGATCTCTCCACAGTTCAGTGCCAGGGAAGGATCTCACCACAGTTCAGCACCTAGTGAGGGATCTCACTGCAGTTCAGCACATGGGAGGGATCTCTCCATAGTTCAATGCCAGGGAGGGATCTCTCCATAGTTCAGCACCAGGGAAGGATCTCACCACAGTTCAGTGCCAGGGAGGGATCTCACCACAGTTCAGTGCCAGGGAGGGACCTCACTGCAGTTCAGTACGAGAGAGGATCTCATCACAGTTCAGTGCCAAGGAGGGATCTCACCACAGTTCAGTGCCAGGGAGGGACCTCACTGCAGTTCAGTACGAGAGAGGATCTCACCACAGTTCAATGCCAGGGAGGGATCTCTCCACAGTTCAGTGCCAGGGAGGGATCTCACCACAGTTTAGTGCCAGGGAAGGATCTCGCTGCAGTTCAGCACATGGGAGGGATCTCTCCATAGTTCAGCACCAGGGAAGGATCTCACCACAGTTCAGTGCCAGGGAGGAATCTCACCACAGTTCAGCACCTAGTGAGGGATCTCAGTGCAGTTCAGCACATGGAAAAGGATCTTGCCTGAGTTTACCACGGCAGGGGGTGGAGGGGGGCGTGATCTCACCACTTCAGCATTGGGAAGGGGAGAGAACTGCTTAGTGTCCGGGTTCCACAGTTAAATGTGTGACACTTGGCCAAGGGGTTAAGGTGTCAGTCTAGTGATCTGAAGGTCGTGAGTTTGAGCCTCAGCTGAGGCAACGTGTTGTGTCCTTGAGCAAGGCACTTAACCACACATTGCTCTGCAACAACACTGGTGCCAAGCTGTATAGATCCTAATGCCCTGCCCTTGGACAACATTGGTGACGTGGAGAGGGAAGACTTGCATGGGCAACTGCCGGTCTTCCATACAACCTTGCCCAGGCCTCAGTCAACATTGAAAATCGATGGACAGCCGAAGATGAAGAAGAAATGCCCAAGTGACCTCCTTTGAGTTCAGTCACAGGGAGGGATCTCCCTTGAGTTCAGCACCAGGGAGGAATCGCATCATAGTTAAGCACCCAGGGAAAGATATTGCCCCAGTGTAGCACCTAGAGAAGGATCTTGCCACAGTTTAGTGCCAGAGAGGGATCTCACCACAGTTCAGTGCCAAGCAGGGATCTCACATGGTTCAGTGCCAGGGAGGGATCTCACTGCAGTTCAGTGTCAGGGAGGGATCTCACCACAGATCAGTGCCAGGGAGGGATCTCACGTAGTTCAGCACCTGAGAAAGGATCTTGCCCAAGTGTAGTGCCAAGGGAGGGATCTCACCACTGTTCAGCATCAGGGGAAGGGGGGGATTCTTACCACAGTTCACGCCCAAATAGGGATCTCACTGCAGTTACACACCACACGGGATCTTGGCGCATTCGGCGCCCAGGGAGGGTCCTCATCACAGTTAGAATGAGGGTCGGGATTAGAGTTAGATTTAGTGTGAGCGGGTGCGGTACAGTAGGGGTGGTGGTAGGTGTTATAGTGAGGGCTGTGGTTAGAGTAACGGGCGAGTTTACAATGAGAGGGCAGGGTTACGTTGAGGGGGTGAGATTATACCAAGGTGGTGGATCACACTGTGAGGACACAGTTACAGTGTGGGTGTGGGTTACATTGAAAGGGTGGGTTATATTGAGATAGCATGGTTACAGTGTGAGGTTGCAATTAGAGTAAGGGGGATCGAGTACATTAAGGGAACGTGGTTCAGTTGGCGGGGGTATGATTACATTGTGGAGATATGCTTAGAACAAGGGGCAGAGTTACATTGATGGGGTGTGTTTCCATTCAGAATGGGAAGTGCTCAGATTGAGGGTTCAGGGTTAATGTGAGGGGTCATGATGTTAGTGGACAAGGTTACAATGGGGCCAGGGTTACATTGAATGGCGTGGTCAGCGAGGAAATGTACACTGGGTTACTGTGAAGGGGGTGGTGTTGCAGTGAGGAGCAGAGTTAGGAGTGAGGAGTGAGATTACAGTGGGAGGGGCAGAGTTACAGAAATGGGATTACAGTGGGGGCAGGGTTACAGTAAAATGCGGGGATAGAGAGGGAGTGGATACAATAAAGGGGACGGGATACAATGGAGAGGCGGGGTTACAATATAGGGGACGGAGTTAAGATTAAGAAGGAGTGATTACAGGGTCCTTCTTACGGTAAAGCGGTGTGGTTTTTAAACAGGAGTATTTACAGTGAAACGGCAGGGGTACGGAGAGAGTCATGGTCACCGCATAGGGGACAAAATTACAGGGTGGCAGGACCAGTATTTGCCGGATTTGTTTCGTAGAGTTGATACACGCCTGATAAATGGGCGCAACCATCCCGCCCGAGTTGATCGCACATGCTTCCGGCCGTGGTGCAGGCCGGGAGTTGAAGTCCAGTTTTTCCAGACAGGCACTTCCGGTGCGGCCTCAGCGACGTCCAGAGCCTCGATGCTCGAGTGGTGGGCTGGCCGGCGGGGATGAGTGGCCCTGGTGAGAGCGACTATCGGCGCAAGTACCGCAATCTGAAGAGGAAGCTGAAACTGCTGCTCTATGTGAGGACGGAGGGTGGAACAGTGGATGATGGGGAGCGGGAGGTTATGGCAAGGGAGTTAATGTAGACGGCTAAGCAGGGAAGGGCGCGATGATGAGGTGTGAGGAGGTAGTGAGGATGGAGGGAGAGAGGAATGAAGGGGGATGCGGGTCACGGTGTGGAGGGGAGAGATGTGAGGGGATGCGGGTCAAGGTGTGGAGATGCGGGTCACGGTGTGGAGGGGAGAGATGTGAGGGGATGCGGGTCACGGTGTGGAGGGGAGAGATGTGAGGGGATGCGGGTCACGGTGTGGAGGGGAGAGATGTGAGGGGATGTGGGTCATGGTGTGGAGGAGAGAGATGTGAGGGGATGCGGGTCAAGGTCTGGAGATGCGGGTCACGGTGTGGAGGGGAGAGATGTGAGGGGATGCGGGTCACGGTGTGGAGGGGAGAGATGTGAGGGGATGCGGGTCACGGTGTGGAGGGGAGAGATGTGAGGGGATGCGGGTCACGGTGTAGAGGGGAGAGAGATGTGAGGGGATGCGGGTCACGGTGTAGAGGGGAGAGAGATGTGAGGGGATGCGGGTCACGGTGTGGAGGGGAGATATGTGAGGGGTTGCGGGTCACGGTGTGGAGGGACAGAGGAATGAAGGGGGTTGCTGGTCACGGTGTGGAGGGGAGAGATGTGAGGGGATGCAGGTCAAGGTGTGGAGATGCGGGTCACGGTGTGGAGGGGAGAGATGTGAGGGGATGCGGGTCATGGTGTGGAGGGGAGAGATGTGAGGGGATGCTGGTCACGGTGTGGAGGGGAGAGATGTGAGGGGATGCGGGTCACGGTGTGGAGGGAGAGAGGAATGAAGGGGGTTGCTGGTCACGGTGTGGAGGGGAGAGATGTGAGGGGATGCGGGTCACGGTGTGGAGGGGAGAGATGTGAGGGGTTGCGGGTCACGGTGTGGAGGGAGAGAGGAATGAAGGGGGTTGCTGGTCACGGTGTGGAGGGGAGAGATGTGAGGGGATGCGGGTCACGGTGTGGAGGGGAGAGATGTGAGGGGATGCGGGTCACAGTGTGGAGATGCGGGTCACGGTGTGGAGGGGAGAGATGTGAGGGGATGCGGGTCACGTTGTGGAGGGGAGAGAGATGTGAGGGGATGCGGGTCACGGTGTGGAGCGGAGAGATGTGAGGGGTTGCGGGTCACGGTGTGGAGGGGAGAGATGTGAGGTGATGCGGGTCACGGTGTGGAGGGGAGAGATGTGAGGGGATGCGGGTCACAGTGTGGAGGGGAGAGATGTGAGGGGATGCGGGTCACAGTGTGGAGATGCGGGTCACGGTGTGGAGGGGAGAGATGTGAGGGGATGCGGGTCACGGTGTGGAGGGGAGAGATGTGAGGGGATGCGGGTCACGGTGTGGAGGGGAGAGATGTGAGGGGTTGCGGGTCACGGTGTGGAGGGGAGTGATGTGAGGGGATGCGGGTCACGGTGTGGAGGGGAGAGATGTGTGGAGATGCGGGTCACGGTATGGAGGGGAGAGATGTGAGGGGATGCGGGTCAAGGTCTGGAGATGCGGGTCACGGTGTGGAGGGGAGAGATGTGAGGGGATGCGGGTCACGGTGTGGAGGGGAGAGATGTGAGGGGATGCGGGTCACGGTGTGGAGGGGAGAGATGTGAGGGGATGCGGGTCACGGTGTGGAGGGGAGAGATGTGAGGGGATGCGGGTCACAGTGTGGAGATGCGGGTCACGGTGTGGAGGGGAGAGATGTGAGGGGATGCGGGTCACGTTGTGGAGGGGAGAGAGATGTGAGGGGATGCGGGTCACGGTGTGGAGCGGAGAGATGTGAGGGGTTGCGGGTCACGGTGTGGAGGGGAGAGATGTGAGGTGATGCGGGTCACGGTGTGGAGGGGAGAGATGTGAGGGGATGCGGGTCACAGTGTGGAGGGGAGAGATGTGAGGGGATGCGGGTCACAGTGTGGAGATGCGGGTCACGGTGTGGAGGGGAGAGATGTGAGGGGATGCGGGTCACGGTGTGGAGGGGAGAGATGTGAGGGGATGCGGGTCACGGTGTGGAGGGGAGAGATGTGAGGGGTTGCGGGTCACGGTGTGGAGGGGAGTGATGTGAGGGGATGCGGGTCACGGTGTGGAGGGGAGAGATGTGTGGAGATGCGGGTCACGGTATGGAGGGGAGAGATGTGAGGGGATGCGGGTCAAGGTCTGGAGATGCGGGTCACGGTGTGGAGGGGAGAGATGTGAGGGGATGCGGGTCACGGTGTGGAGGGGAGAGATGTGAGGGGATGCGGGTCACGGTGTGGAGGGGAGAGATGTGAGGGGATGCGGGTCACGGTGTGGAGGGGAGAGATGTGAGGGGATGCGGGTCACGGTGTGGAGGGGAGAGATGTGAGGTGATGCGGGTCACGGTGTGGAGGGGAGAGATGTGAGGTGATGCGGGTCACGGTGTGGAGGGGAGATATGTGAGGGGATGCGGGTCACGGTGTGGAGGGGAGATATGTGAGGGGATGCGGGTCACAGTGTGGAGGGGAGAGATGTGAGGGGATGCGGGTCACAGTGTGGAGATGCGGGTCACGGTGTGGAGGGGAGAGATGTGAGGGGATGCGGGTCACGGTGTGGAGGGGAGAGATGTGAGGGGTTGCGGGTCACGGTGTGGAGGGAGAGAGGAATGAAGGGGGTTGCTGGTCACAGTGTGCAGGGGAGAGATGTGAGGGGATGCGGGTCACGGTGTGGAGGGGAGAGATATGAGGGGATGCGGGTCACGGTGTGGAGGAGAGAGATGTGAGGGGATGCGGGTCACGGTGTGGAGCGGAGAGATGTGAGGGGTTGCGGGTCACGGTGTGGAGGGGAGAGATGTGAGGTGATGCGGGTCACGGTGTGGAGGGGAGAGATGTGACGGGATGCGGGTCACGGTGTGGAGGGGAGAGATGTGAGGGGATGCGGGTCACGGTGTGGAGGGGAGAGATGTGAGGGGATGCGGGTCACAGTGTGGAGATGCGGGTCACGGTGTGGAGGGGAGAGATGTGAGGGGATGCGGGTCACGGTGTGGAGGGAAGAGATGTGAGGGGTTGCGGGTCACGGTGTGGAGGGGAGTGATGTGAGGGGATGCGGGTCACGGTGTGGAGGGGAGAGATGTGTGGAGATGCGGGTCACGGTATGGAGGGGAGAGATGTGAGGGGATGCGGGTCAAGGTGTGGAGATGCGGGTCACGGTGTGGAGGGGAGAGATGTGAGGGGATGTGGGTCACGGTGTAGAGGAGAGAGATGTGAGGGGATGCAGGTCAAGGTGTGGAGATGCGGGTCACGGTGTGGAGGGGAGAGATGTGAGGGGATGCGGGTCATGGTGTGGAGGGGAGAGATGTGAGGGGTTGCGGGTCACGGTGTGGAGGGGAGAGATGTGAGGGGATGCGGGTCACGGTGTGGAGGGGAGAGATGTGAGGGGATGCGGGTCACGGTGTGGAGGGGAGAGATGTGAGGGGATGCGGGTCACGGTGTGGAGGGGAGAGATGTGAGGGGATGCGGGTCACCGTGTGGAGGAGAGAGAGATGTGAGGGGATGCGGGTCACGGTGTGGAGGGGAGAGATGTGAGGGGATGCGGGTCACGGTGTTTAGGGGAGAGATGTGAGGGGATGCGGGTCACGGTATGGAGGGGAGAGATGTGAGGGGATGCAGGTCACGGTGTGGAGGGGAGAAATGTGAGGGGATGCGGGTCGCAGTGTGGAGGGGAGAGATGTGAGGGGATGCGGGTCGCGGTGTGGAGGGGAGAGAGATGTGAGGGGATGCGGGTCGCGGTGTGGAGGGGAGAGATGTGAGGGGATGCGGGTCACGGTGTGGAGGGGAGATATGTGGGGATGCGGGTCAAGGTGTGGAGATGCGGGTCACGGTGTGGAGGGGAGAGATGTGAGGGGATGCGGGTCACGGTGTGGAGGGGAGAGATGTGAGGGGATGCGGGTCACGGTGTGGAGGGGAGAGATGTGACGGGTTGCGGGTCACGGTGTGGAGGGGAGAGATGTGAGGGGATGCGGGTCACGGTGTGGAGAGGAGAGATGTGAGGGGATGCGGGTCGCGGTGTGGAGGGGAGAGATGTGAGGGGATGCGGGTCACGGTGTGGAGGGGAGAGATGTGAGGGGATGCGGGTCACCGTGTGGAGGAGAGAGAGATGTGAGGGGATGCGGGTCACGGTGTGGAGGGGAGAGATGTGAGGGGATGCGGGTCACGGTGTTTAGGGGAGAGATGTGAGGGGATGCGGGTCACGGTGTGGAGGGGAGAGATGTGAGGGGATGCAGGTCACGGTGTGGAGGGGAGAAATGTGAGGGGATGCGGGTCGCGGTGTGGAGGGGAGAGATGTGAGGGGATGCTGGTCGCGGTGTGGAGGGGAGAGAGATGTGAGGGGATGCGGGTCGCGGTGTGGAGGGGAGAGATGTGAGGGGATGCGGGTCACGGTGTGGAGGGGAGATATGTGGGGATGCGGGTCACGGTGTGGAGGGGAGAGATGTGAGGGGATGCGGGTCAAGGTGTGGAGATGCGGGTCACGGTGTGGAGGGGAGAGATGTGAGCGGATGTGGGTCACGGTGTAGAGGAGAGAGATGTGAGGGGATGCAGGTCAAGGTGTGGAGATGCGGGTCACGGTGTGGAGGGGAGAGATGTGAGGGGATGCGGGTCACGGTGTGGAGGGGAGAGATGTGAGGGGATGCGGGTCACGGTGTGGAGGGGAGAGTGATGTGAGGGGATGCGGGTCACGGTGTGGAGGGGAGAGATGTGAGGGGTTGCGGGTCACAGTGTGGAGGGGAGAGATGTGAGGGGATGCGGGTCAAGGTGTGGAGATGCGGGTCACGGTGTGGAGGGGAGAGATGTGAGGGGATGCAGGTCACGGTGTGGAGGGGAGAGATGTGAGGGGATGCGGGTCAAGGTGTGGAGGAGAGAGATGTGAGGGGATGCAGGTCAAGGTGTGGAGATGCGGGTCACGTTGTGGAGGGGAGAGATGTGAGGGGATGCGGGTCACGGTGTGGAGGGGAGAGATGTGAGGGGATGCGGGTCACGGTGTGGAGGGGAGAGATGTGAGGGGTTGCGGGTCACGGTGTGGAGGGGGGAGATGTGAGGGGATGCGGGTCAAGGTGTGGAGATACGGGTCACGGTGTGGAGGGGAGAGATGTGAGGGGATGCAGGTCACGGTGTGGAGGGGAGAGATGTGAGGGGATGCGGGTCGCGGTGTGGAGGGGAGAGATGTGAGGGGATGCGGGTCGCGGTGTGGAGGGGAGAGAGATGTGAGGGGATGCGGGTCACGGTGTGGAGCGGAGAGATGTGAGGGGATGCGGGTCAAGGTGTGGAGGGGAGAGATGTGAGGGGATGCGGGTCACGGTGTGGAGGGGAGAGAGATGTGAGGGGATGCGGGTCACGGTGTGGAGGGGAGAGATGTGAGGGGATGCAGGTCACGGTGTGGAGGGGAGAGATGTGAGGGGATGCGGGTCGTGGTGTGGAGGGGAGAGATGTGAGGGGATGCGGGTCGCGGTGTGGAGGGGAGAGAGATGTGAGGGGATGCGGGTCGCGGTGTGGAGGGGAGAGATGCGAGGGGATGCGGGTCAAGGTGTGGAGGGGAGAGATGTGAGGGGATGCGGGTCACGGTGTGGAGGGGAGAGATGTGAGGGGATGCGGGTCAAGGTCTGGAGATGCGGGTCACGGTGTGGAGGGGAGAGATGTGAGGGGATGCGGGTCACGGTGTGGAGGGGAGAGATGTGAGGGGATGCGGGTCACGGTGTGGAGGGGAGAGATGTGAGGGGTTGCGGGTCACAGTGTGGAGGGGAGAGATGTGAGGGGATGCGGGTCAAGGTGTGGTGATGCGGGTCACGGTGTGGAGGGGAGAGATGTGAGGGGATGTGGGTCATGGTGTGGAGGAGAGAGATGTGAGGGGATGCGGGTCAAGGTCTGGAGATGCGGGTCACGGTGTGGAGGGGAGAGATGTGAGGGGATGCGGGTCACGGTGTGGAGGGGAGAGATGTGAGGGGATGCGGGTCACGGTGTGGAGGGGAGAGATGTGAGGGGTTGCGGGTCACAGTGTGGAGGGGAGAGATGTGAGGGGATGCGGGTCACGGTGTGCAGGGGAGAGATGTGAGGGGATGCGGGTCACGGTGTGGAGGGGAGAGATGTGAGGGGATGCGGGTCACGGTGTGGAGGGGAGAGAGATGTGAGGGGATGCGGGTCACGGTGTGGAGGGGAGAGATGTGAGGGGATGCGGGTCACGGTGTGGAGGAGAGAGAGATGTGAGGGGATGCGGGTCACGGTGTGGAGGGGAGAGATGTGAGGGGATGCGGGTCACGGTGTGCAGGGGAGAGATGTGAGGGGATGCGGGTCACGGTGTGGAGGGGAGAGATGTGAGGGGATGCGGGTCACGGTGTGGAGGGGAGAGAGATGTGAGGGGATGCGGGTCACGGTGTGGAGGGGAGAGATGTGAGGGGATGCGGGTCACGGTGTGGAGGGGAGAGATGTGAGGGGATGCGGGTCACGGTGTGGAGGAGAGAGAGATGTGAGGGGATGCGGGTCACGGTGTGGAGGGGAGAGATGTGAGGGGATGCGGGTCACGGTGTGGAGGGGAGAGATGTGAGGGGATGCGGGTCACGGTGTGGAGGGGAGAGATGTGAGGGGATGCTGGTCACGGTGTGGAGGGGAGAGATGTGAGGGGATGCGGGTCACGGTGTGGAGGGAGAGAGGAATGAAGGGGGTTGCTGGTCACGGTGTGGAGGGGAGAGATGTGAGGGGATGCGGGTCACGGTGTGGAGGGGAGAGATGTGAGGGGATGCGGGTCACGGTGTGGAGGAGAGAGATGTGAGGGGATGCGGGTCACGGTGTGGAGCGGAGAGATGTGAGGGGTTGCGGGTCACGGTGTGGAGGGGAGAGATGTGAGGGGATGCGGGTCACGGTGTGGAGGGGAGAGATGTGAGGGGATGCGGGTCACGGTGTGGAGGGGAGAGATGTGAGGGGATGCGGGTCACAGTGTGGAGATGCGGGTCACGGTGTGGAGGGGAGAGATGTGAGGGGATGCGGGTCACGGTGTGGAGGGGAGAGATGTGAGGGGTTGCGGGTCACGGTGTGGAGGGGAGTGATGTGAGGGGATGCGGGTCACGGTGTGGAGGGGAGAGATGTGTGGAGATGCGGGTCACGGTGTGGAGGGGAGAGATGTGAGGGGATGCGGGTCAAGGTGTGGAGATGCGGGTCACGGTGTGGAGGGGAGAGATGTGAGGGGATGCGGGTCACGGTGTGGAGGAGAGAGAGATGTGAGGGGATGCGGGTCACGGTGTGGAGGGGAGAGATGTGAGGGGATGCGGGTCACGGTGTGCAGGGGAGAGATGTGAGGGGATGCGGGTCACGGTGTGGAGGGGAGAGATGTGAGGGGATGCGGGTCACGGTGTGGAGGGGAGAGAGATGTGAGGGGATGCGGGTCACGGTGTGGAGGGGAGAGATGTGAGGGGATGCGGGTCACGGTGTGGAGGGGAGAGATGTGAGGGGATGCGGGTCACGGTGTGGAGGAGAGAGAGATGTGAGGGGATGCGGGTCACGGTGTGGAGGGGAGAGATGTGAGGGGATGCGGGTCACGGTGTGGAGGGGAGAGATGTGAGGGGATGCGGGTCACGGTGTGGAGGGGAGAGATGTGAGGGGATGCTGGTCACGGTGTGGAGGGGAGAGATGTGAGGGGATGCGGGTCACGGTGTGGAGGGAGAGAGGAATGAAGGGGGTTGCTGGTCACGGTGTGGAGGGGAGAGATGTGAGGGGATGCGGGTCACGGTGTGGAGGGGAGAGATGTGAGGGGATGCGGGTCACGGTGTGGAGGAGAGAGATGTGAGGGGATGCGGGTCACGGTGTGGAGCGGAGAGATGTGTGGGGTTGCGGGTCACGGTGTGGAGGGGAGAGATGTGAGGGGATGCGGGTCACGGTGTGGAGGGGAGAGATGTGAGGGGATGCGGGTCACAGTGTGGAGGGGAGAGATGTGAGGGGATGCGGGTCACAGTGTGGAGATGCGGGTCACGGTGTGGAGGGGAGAGATGTGAGGGGATGCGGGTCACGGTGTGGAGGGGAGAGATGTGAGGGGTTGCGGGTCACGGTGTGGAGGGGAGTGATGTGAGGGGATGCGGGTCACGGTGTGGAGGGGAGAGATGTGTGGAGATGCGGGTCACGGTGTGGAGGGGAGAGATGTGAGGGGATGCGGGTCACGGTGTGGAGGGGAGAGATGTGAGGGGATGTGGGTCATGGTGTGGAGGAGAGAGATGTGAGGGGATGCGGGTCAAGGTCTGGAGATGCGGGTCACGGTGTGGAGGGGAGAGATGTGAGGGGATGCGGGTCACGGTGTGGAGGGGAGAGATGTGAGGGGATGCGGGTCACGGTGTGGAGGGGAGAGATGTGAGGGGTTGCGGGTCACGGTGTGGAGGGGAGAGATGTGAGGGGATGCGGGTCACGGTGTGCAGGGGAGAGATGTGAGGGGATGCGGGTCACTGTGGAGGGGAGAGATGTGAGGGGATGCGGGTCACGGTGTGGAGGGGAGAGAGATGTGAGGGGATGCGGGTCACGGTGTGGAGGGGAGAGATGTGAGGGGATGCGGGTCACGGTGTGGAGGAGAGAGAGATGTGAGGGGATGCGGGTCACGGTGTGGAGGGGAGAGATGTGAGGGGATGCGGGTCACGGTGTGCAGGGGAGAGATGTGAGGGGATGCGGGTCACGGTGTGGAGGGGAGAGAGATGTGAGGGGATGCGGGTCACGGTGTGGAGGGGAGAGATGTGAGGGGATGCGGGTCACGGTGTGGAGGGGAGAGATGTGAGGGGATGCGGGTCACGGTGTGGAGGAGAGAGAGATGTGAGGGGATGCGGGTCACGGTGTGGAGGGGAGAGATGTGAGGGGATGCGGGTCACGGTGTGGAGGGGAGAGATGTGAGGGGATGCGGGTCACGGTGTGGAGGGGAGAGATGTGAGGGGATGCGGGTCACGGTGTGGAGGGGAGAGATGTGAGGGGATGCGGGTCACGGTGTGGAGGGGAGAGATGTGAGGGGATGCGGGTCGCGGTGTGGAGGGGAGAGATGTGAGGGGATGCGGGTCACGGTGTGGAGGGGAGAGATGTGAGGGGATGCGGGTCGCGGTGTGGAGGGGAGAGAGATGTGAGGAGATGCGGGTCGCGGTGTGGAGGGGAGAGATGTGAGGGGATGCGGGTCACGGTGTGGAGGGGAGAGAGATGTGAGGGGATGCGGGTCACGGTGTGGAAGAGAGAGATGTGAGGGGATGCGGGTCAAGGTGTGGAGATGCGGGTCACGGTGTGGAGGGGAGAGATGTGAGGGGATGCGGGTCACGGTGTGGAAGAGAGAGATGTGAGGGGATGCGGGTCAAGGTGTGGAGATGCGGGTCACGGTGTGGAGGGGAGAGATGTGAGGGGATGCGGGTCACGGTGTGCAGGGGAGAGATGTGAGGGGATGCGGGTCAAGGTGTGGAGGGGAGAGATGTGAGGGGATGCGGGTCACGGTCTGGAGGGGAGAAAGATGTGAGGGGATGCGGGTCACGGTGTGGAGGGGAGAGATGTGAGGGGATGCGGGTCAAGGTCTGGAGATGCGGGTCACGGTGTGGAGGGGAGAGATGTGAGGGGATGCGGGTCACGGTGTGGAGGGGAGAGATGTGAGGGGATGCGGGTCACGGTGTGGAGGGGAGAGATGTGAGGGGTTGCGGGTCACAGTGTGGAGGGGAGAGATGTGAGGGGATGCGGGTCAAGGTGTGGTGATGCGGGTCACGGTGTGGAGGGGAGAGATGTGAGGGGATGTGGGTCGTGGTGTGGAGGAGAGAGATGTGAGGGGATGCGGGTCAAGGTCTGGAGATGCGGGTCACGGTGTGGAGGGGAGAGATGTGAGGGGATGCGGGTCACGGTGTGGAGGGGAGAGATGTGAGGGGATGCGGGTCACGGTGTGGAGGGGAGAGATGTGAGGGGTTGCGGGTCACGGTGTGGAGGGGAGAGATGTGAGGGGATGCGGGTCACGGTGTGCAGGGGAGAGATGTGAGGGGATGCGGGTCACGGTGTGGAGGGGAGAGATGTGAGGGGATGCGGGTCACGGTGTGGAGGGGAGAGAGATGTGAGGGGATGCGGGTCACGGTGTGGAGGGGAGAGATGTGAGGGGATGCGGGTCACGGTGTGGAGGAGAGAGAGATGTGAGGGGATGCGGGTCACGGTGTGGAGGGGAGAGATGTGAGGGGATGCGGGTCACGGTGTGCAGGGGAGAGATGTGAGGGGATGCGGGTCACGGTGTGGAGGGGAGAGATGTGAGGGGATGCGGGTCACGGTGTGGAGGGGAGAGAGATGTGAGGGGATGCGGGTCACGGTGTGGAGGGGAGAGATGTGAGGGGATGCGGGTCACGGTGTGGAGGGGAGAGATGTGAGGGGATGCGGGTCACGGTGTGGAGGAGAGAGAGATGTGAGGGGATGCGGGTCACGGTGTGGAGGGGAGAGATGTGAGGGGATGCGGGTCACGGTGTGGAGGGGAGAGATGTGAGGGGATGCGGGTCACGGTGTGGAGGGGAGAGATGTGAGGGTATGCTGGTCACGGTGTGGAGGGGAGAGATGTGAGGGGATGCGGGTCACGGTGTGGAGGGAGAGAGGAATGAAGGGGGTTGCTGGTCACGGTGTGGAGGGGAGAGATGTGAGGGGATGCGGGTCACGGTGTGGAGGGGAGAGATGTGAGGGGATGCGGGTCACGGTGTGGAGGAGAGAGATGTGAGGGGATGCGGGTCACGGTGTGGAGCGGAGAGATGTGAGGGGTTGCGGGTCACGGTGTGGAGGGGAGAGATGTGAGGGGATGCGGGTCACGGTGTGGAGGGGAGAGATGTGAGGGGATGCGGGTCACGGTGTGGAGGGGAGAGATGTGAGGGGATGCGGGTCACAGTGTGGAGATGCGGGTCACGGTGTGGAGGGGAGAGATGTGAGGGGATGCGGGTCACGGTGTGGAGGGGAGAGATGTGAGGGGTTGCGGGTCACGGTGTGGAGGGGAGTGATGTGAGGGGATGCGGGTCACGGTGTGGAGGGGAGAGATGTGTGGAGATGCGGGTCACGGTGTGGAGGGGAGAGATGTGAGGGGATGCGGGTCAAGGTGTGGAGATGCGGGTCACGGTGTGCAGGGGAGAGATGTGAGGGGATGCGGGTCACGGTGTGGAGGAGAGAGAGATGTGAGGGGATGCGGGTCACGGTGTGGAGGGGAGAGATGTGAGGGGATGCGGGTCACGGTGTGCAGGGGAGAGATGTGAGGGGATGCGGGTCACGGTGTGGAGGGGAGAGATGTGAGGGGATGCGGGTCACGGTGTGGAGGGGAGAGAGATGTGAGGGGATGCGGGTCACGGTGTGGAGGGGAGAGATGTGAGGGGATGCGGGTCACGGTGTGGAGGGGAGAGATGTGAGGGGATGCGGGTCACGGTGTGGAGGGGAGAGATGTGAGGGGATGCTGGTCACGGTGTGGAGGGGAGAGATGTGAGGTGATGCGGGTCACGGTGTGGAGGGAGAGAGGAATGAAGGGGGTTGCTGGTCACGGTGTGGAGGGGAGAGATGTGAGGGGATGCGGGTCACGGTGTGGAGGGGAGAGATGTGAGGGGATGCGGGTCACGGTGTGGAGGAGAGAGATGTGAGGGGATGCGGGTCACGGTGTGGAGCGGAGAGATGTGAGGGGTTGCGGGTCACGGTGTGGAGGGGAGAGATGTGAGGGGATGCGGGTCACGGTGTGGAGGGGAGAGATGTGAGGGGATGCGGGTCACAGTGTGGAGGGGAGAGATGTGAGGGGATGCGGGTCACAGTGTGGAGATGCGGGTCACGGTGTGGAGGGGAGAGATGTGAGGGGATGCGGGTCACGGTGTGGAGGGGAGAGATGTGAGGGGTTGCGGGTCACGGTGTGGAGGGGAGTGATGTGAGGGGATGCGGGTCACGGTGTGGAGGGGAGAGATGTGTGGAGATGCGGGTCACGGTGTGGAGGGGAGAGATGTGAGGGGATGCGGGTCACGGTGTGGAGGGGAGAGATGTGAGGGGATGTGGGTCATGGTGTGGAGGAGAGAGATGTGAGGGGATGCGGGTCAAGGTCTGGAGATGCGGGTCACGGTGTGGAGGGGAGAGATGTGAGGGGATGCGGGTCACGGTGTGGAGGGGAGAGATGTGAGGGGATGCGGGTCACGGTGTGGAGGGGAGAGATGTGAGGGGTTGCGGGTCACGGTGTGGAGGGGAGAGATGTGAGGGGATGCGGGTCACGGTGTGCAGGGGAGAGATGTGAGGGGATGCGGGTCACTGTGGAGGGGAGAGATGTGAGGGGATGCGGGTCACGGTGTGGAGGGGAGAGAGATGTGAGGGGATGCGGGTCACGGTGTGGAGGGGAGAGATGTGAGGGGATGCGGGTCACGGTGTGGAGGAGAGAGAGATGTGAGGGGATGCGGGTCACGGTGTGGAGGGGAGAGATGTGAGGGGATGCGGGTCACGGTGTGCAGGGGAGAGATGTGAGGGGATGCGGGTCACGGTGTGGAGGGGAGAGATGTGAGGGGATGCGGGTCACGGTGTGGAGGGGAGAGAGATGTGAGGGGATGCGGGTCACGGTGTGGAGGGGAGAGATGTGAGGGGATGCGGGTCACGGTGTGGAGGGGAGAGATGTGAGGGGATGCGGGTCACGGTGTGGAGGAGAGAGAGATGTGAGGGGATGCGGGTCACGGTGTGGAGGGGAGAGATGTGAGGGGATGCGGGTCACGGTGTGGAGGGGAGAGATGTGAGGGGATGCGGGTCACGGTGTGGAGGGGAGAGATGTGAGGGGATGCGGGTCACGGTGTGGAGGGGAGAGATGTGAGGGGATGCGGGTCACGGTGTGGAGGGGAGAGATGTGAGGGGATGCGGGTCGCGGTGTGGAGGGGAGAGATGTGAGGGGATGCGGGTCACGGTGTGGAGGGGAGAGATGTGAGGGGATGCGGGTCGCGGTGTGGAGGGGAGAGAGATGTGAGGAGATGCGGGTCGCGGTGTGGAGGGGAGAGATGTGAGGGGATGCGGGTCACGGTGTGGAGGGGAGAGAGATGTGAGGGGATGCGGGTCACGGTGTGGAAGAGAGAGATGTGAGGGGATGCGGGTCAAGGTGTGGAGATGCGGGTCACGGTGTGGAGGGGAGAGATGTGAGGGGATGCGGGTCACGGTGTGGAAGAGAGAGATGTGAGGGGATGCGGGTCAAGGTGTGGAGATGCGGGTCACGGTGTGGAGGGGAGAGATGTGAGGGGATGCGGGTCACGGTGTGGAGGGGAGAGATGTGAGGGGATGCGGGTCACGGTGTGGAGGAGAGAGATGTGAGGGGATGCGGGTCACGGTGTGGAGCGGAGAGATGTGAGGAGTTGCGGGTCACGGTGTGGAGGGGAGAGATGTGAGGGGATGCGGGTCACGGTGTGGAGGGGAGAGATGTGAGGGGATGCGGGTCACAGTGTGGAGGGGAGAGATGTGAGGGGATGCGGGTCAAGGTGTGGTGATGCGGGTCACGGTGTGGAGGGGAGAGATGTGAGGGGATGTGGGTCGTGGTGTGGAGGAGAGAGATGTGAGGGGATGCGGGTCAAGGTCTGGAGATGCGGGTCACGGTGTGGAGGGGAGAGATGTGAGGGGATGCGGGTCACGGTGTGGAGGGGAGAGATGTGAGGGGATGCGGGTCACGGTGTGGAGGGGAGAGATGTGAGGGGTTGCGGGTCACGGTGTGGAGGGGAGAGATGTGAGGGGATGCGGGTCACGGTGTGCAGGGGAGAGATGTGAGGGGATGCGGGTCACGGTGTGGAGGGGAGAGATGTGAGGGGATGCGGGTCACGGTGTGGAGGGGAGAGAGATGTGAGGGGATGCGGGTCACGGTGTGGAGGGGAGAGATGTGAGGGGATGCGGGTCACGGTGTGGAGGAGAGAGAGATGTGAGGGGATGCGGGTCACGGTGTGGAGGGGAGAGATGTGACGGGATGCGGGTCACGGTGTGCAGGGGAGAGATGTGAGGGGATGCGGGTCACGGTGTGGAGGGGAGAGATGTGAGGGGATGCGGGTCACGGTGTGGAGGGGAGAGAGATGTGAGGGGATGCGGGTCACGGTGTGGAGGGGAGAGATGTGAGGGGATGCGGGTCACGGTGTGGAGGGGAGAGATGTGAGGGGATGCGGGTCACGGTGTGGAGGAGAGAGAGATGTGAGGGGATGCGGGTCACGGTGTGGAGGGGAGAGATGTGAGGGGATGCGGGTCACGGTGTGGAGGGGAGAGATGTGAGGGGATGCGGGTCACGGTGTGGAGGGGAGAGATGTGAGGGGATGCTGGTCACGGTGTGGAGGGGAGAGATGTGAGGGGATGCGGGTCACGGTGTGGAGGGAGAGAGGAATGAAGGGGGTTGCTGGTCACGGTGTGGAGGGGAGAGATGTGAGGGGATGCGGGTCACGGTGTGGAGGGGAGAGATGTGAGGGGATGCGGGTCACGGTGTGGAGGAGAGAGATGTGAGGGGATGCGGGTCACGGTGTGGAGCGGAGAGATGTGAGGGGTTGCGGGTCACGGTGTGGAGGGGAGAGATGTGAGGGGATGCGGGTCACGGTGTGGAGGGGAGAGATGTGAGGGGATGCGGGTCACGGTGTGGAGGGGAGAGATGTGAGGGGATGCGGGTCACAGTGTGGAGATGCGGGTCACGGTGTGGAGGGGAGAGATGTGAGGGGATGCGGGTCACGGTGTGGAGGGGAGAGATGTGAGGGGTTGCGGGTCACGGTGTGGAGGGGAGTGATGTGAGGGGATGCGGGTCACGGTGTGGAGGGGAGAGATGTGTGGAGATGCGGGTCACGGTGTGGAGGGGAGAGATGTGAGGGGATGCGGGTCAAGGTGTGGAGATGCGGGTCACGGTGTGGAGGGGAGAGATGTGAGGGGATGCGGGTCACGGTGTGGAGGAGAGAGAGATGTGAGGGGATGCGGGTCACGGTGTGGAGGGGAGAGATGTGAGGGGATGCGGGTCACGGTGTGCAGGGGAGAGATGTGAGGGGATGCGGGTCACGGTGTGGAGGGGAGAGATGTGAGGGGATGCGGGTCACGGTGTGGAGGGGAGAGAGATGTGAGGGGATGCGGGTCACGGTGTGGAGGGGAGAGATGTGAGGGGATGCGGGTCACGGTGTGGAGGGGAGAGATGTGAGGGGATGCGGGTCACGGTGTGGAGGGGAGAGATGTGAGGGGATGCTGGTCACGGTGTGGAGGGGAGAGATGTGAGGGGATGCGGGTCACGGTGTGGAGGGAGAGAGGAATGAAGGGGGTTGCTGGTCACGGTGTGGAGGGGAGAGATGTGAGGGGATGCGGGTCACGGTGTGGAGGGGAGAGATGTGAGGGGATGCGGGTCACGGTGTGGAGGAGAGAGATGTGAGGGGATGCGGGTCACGGTGTGGAGCGGAGAGATGTGAGGGGTTGCGGGTCACGGTGTGGAGGGGAGAGATGTGAGGGGATGCGGGTCACGGTGTGGAGGGGAGAGATGTGAGGGGATGCGGGTCACAGTGTGGAGGGGAGAGATGTGAGGGGATGCGGGTCACAGTGTGGAGATGCGGGTCACGGTGTGGAGGGGAGAGATGTGAGGGGATGCGGGTCACGGTGTGGAGGGGAGAGATGTGAGGGGTTGCGGGTCACGGTGTGGAGGGGAGTGATGTGAGGGGATGCGGGTCACGGTGTGGAGGGGAGAGATGTGTGGAGATGCGGGTCACGGTGTGGAGGGGAGAGATGTGAGGGGATGCGGGTCACGGTGTGGAGGGGAGAGATGTGAGGGGATGTGGGTCATGGTGTGGAGGAGAGAGATGTGAGGGGATGCGGGTCAAGGTCTGGAGATGCGGGTCACGGTGTGGAGGGGAGAGATGTGAGGGGATGCGGGTCACGGTGTGGAGGGGAGAGATGTGAGGGGATGCGGGTCACGGTGTGGAGGGGAGAGATGTGAGGGGTTGCGGGTCACGGTGTGGAGGGGAGAGATGTGAGGGGATGCGGGTCACGGTGTGCAGGGGAGAGATGTGAGGGGATGCGGGTCACTGTGGAGGGGAGAGATGTGAGGGGATGCGGGTCACGGTGTGGAGGGGAGAGAGATGTGAGGGGATGCGGGTCACGGTGTGGAGGGGAGAGATGTGAGGGGATGCGGGTCACGGTGTGGAGGAGAGAGAGATGTGAGGGGATGCGGGTCACGGTGTGGAGGGGAGAGATGTGAGGGGATGCGGGTCACGGTGTGCAGGGGAGAGATGTGAGGGGATGCGGGTCACGGTGTGGAGGGGAGAGATGTGAGGGGATGCGGGTCACGGTGTGGAGGGGAGAGAGATGTGAGGGGATGCGGGTCACGGTGTGGAGGGGAGAGATGTGAGGGGATGCGGGTCACGGTGTGGAGGGGAGAGATGTGAGGGGATGCGGGTCACGGTGTGGAGGAGAGAGAGATGTGAGGGGATGCGGGTCACGGTGTGGAGGGGAGAGATGTGAGGGGATGCGGGTCACGGTGTGGAGGGGAGAGATGTGAGGGGATGCGGGTCACGGTGTGGAGGGGAGAGATGTGAGGGGATGCGGGTCACGGTGTGGAGGGGAGAGATGTGAGGGGATGCGGGTCACGGTGTGGAGGGGAGAGATGTGAGGGGATGCGGGTCGCGGTGTGGAGGGGAGAGATGTGAGGGGATGCGGGTCACGGTGTGGAGGGGAGAGATGTGAGGGGATGCGGGTCGCGGTGTGGAGGGGAGAGAGATGTGAGGAGATGCGGGTCGCGGTGTGGAGGGGAGAGATGTGAGGGGATGCGGGTCACGGTGTGGAGGGGAGAGAGATGTGAGGGGATGCGGGTCACGGTGTGGAAGAGAGAGATGTGAGGGGATGCGGGTCAAGGTGTGGAGATGCGGGTCACGGTGTGGAGGGGAGAGATGTGAGGGGATGCGGGTCACGGTGTGGAAGAGAGAGATGTGAGGGGATGCGGGTCAAGGTGTGGAGATGCGGGTCACGGTGTGGAGGGGAGAGATGTGAGGGGATGCGGGTCACGGTGTGGAGGGGAGAGATGTGAGGGGATGCGGGTCACGGTGTGGAGGAGAGAGATGTGAGGGGATGCGGGTCACGGTGTGGAGCGGAGAGATGTGAGGGGTTGCGGGTCACGGTGTGGAGGGGAGAGATGTGAGGGGATGCGGGTCACGGTGTGGAGGGGAGAGATGTGAGGGGATGCGGGTCACAGTGTGGAGGGGAGAGATGTGAGGGGATGCGGGTCACAGTGTGGAGATGCGGGTCACGGTGTGGAGGGGAGAGATGTGAGGGGATGCGGGTCACGGTTTGGAGGGGAGAGATGTGAGGGGTTGCGGGTCACGGTGTGGAGGGGAGTGATGTGAGGGGATGCGGGTCACGGTGTGGAGGGGAGAGATGTGTGGAGATGCGGGTCACGGTGTGGAGGGGAGAGATGTGAGGGGATGCGGGTCACGGTGTGGAGGGGAGAGATGTGAGGGGATGTGGGTCATGGTGTGGAGGAGAGAGATGTGAGGGGATGCGGGTCAAGGTCTGGAGATGCGGGTCACGGTGTGGAGGGGAGAGATGTGAGGGGATGCGGGTCACGGTGTGGAGGGGAGAGATGTGAGGGGATGCGGGTCACGGTGTGGAGGGGAGAGATGTGAGGGGTTGCGGGTCACGGTGTGGAGGGGAGAGATGTGAGGGGATGCGGGTCACGGTGTGCAGGGGAGAGATGTGAGGGGATGCGGGTCACTGTGGAGGGGAGAGATGTGAGGGGATGCGGGTCACGGTGTGGAGGGGAGAGAGATGTGAGGGGATGCGGGTCACGGTGTGGAGGGGAGAGATGTGAGGGGATGCGGGTCACGGTTTGGAGGAGAGAGAGATGTCAGGGGATGCGGGTCACGGTGTGGAGGGGAGAGATGTGAGGGGATGCGGGTCACGGTGTGCAGGGGAGAGATGTGAGGGGATGCGGGTCACGGTGTGGAGGGGAGAGATGTGAGGGGATGCGGGTCACGGTGTGGAGGGGAGAGAGATGTGAGGGGATGCGGGTCACGGTGTGGAGGGGAGAGATGTGAGGGGATGCGGGTCACGGTGTGGAGGGGAGAGATGTGAGGGGATGCGGGTCACGGTGTGGAGGAGAGAGAGATGTGAGGGGATGCGGGTCACGGTGTGGAGGGGAGAGATGTGAGGGGATGCGGGTCACGGTGTGGAGGGGAGAGATGTGAGGGGATGCGGGTCACGGTGTGGAGGGGAGAGATGTGAGGGGATGCGGGTCACGGTGTGGAGGGGAGAGATGTGAGGGGATGCGGGTCACGGTGTGGAGGGGAGAGATGTGAGGGGATGCGGGTCGCGGTGTGGAGGGGAGAGATGTGAGGGGATGCGGGTCACGGTGTGGAGGGGAGAGATGTGAGGGGATGCGGGTCGCGGTGTGGAGGGGAGAGAGATGTGAGGAGATGCGGGTCGCGGTGTGGAGGGGAGAGATGTGAGGGGATGCGGGTCACGGTGTGGAGGGGAGAGAGATGTGAGGGAATGCGGGTCACGGTGTGGAAGAGAGAGATGTGAGGGGATGCGGGTCAAGGTGTGGAGATGCGGGTCACGGTGTGGAGGGGAGAGATGTGAGGGGATGCGGGTCACGGTGTGGAAGAGAGAGATGTGAGGGGATGCGGGTCAAGGTGTGGAGATGCGGGTCACGGTGTGGAGGGGAGAGATGTGAGGGGATGCGGGTCACGGTGTGGAGGGGAGAGATGTGAGGGGATGCGGGTCACGGTGTGGAGGGGAGAGATGTGAGGGGATGCGGGTCACGGTGTAGAGGGGAGAGAGATGTGAGGGGATGCGGGTCACGGTGTGGAGGGGAGAGATTTGAGGGGATGCGGGTCACGGTGTGGAGGGGAGAGAGATGTGAGGTGATGCGGGTCACGGTGTGGAGGGGAGAGATGTGAGGGGATGCGGGTCACGGTGTGGAGGGGAGAGATGTGAGGGGTTGCGGGTCACGGTGTGGAGGGGAGTGATGTGAGGGGATGCGGGTCACGGTGTGGAGGGGAGAGATGTGTGGAGATGCGGGTCACGGTGTGGAGGGGAGAGATGTGAGGGGATGCGGGTCACGGTGTGGAGGGGAGAGATGTGAGGGGATGTGGGTCATGGTGTGGAGGAGAGAGATGTGAGGGGATGCGGGTCAAGGTCTGGAGATGCGGGTCACGGTGTGGAGGGGAGAGATGTGAGGGGATGCGGGTCACGGTGTGGAGGGGAGAGATGTGAGGGGATGCGGGTCACGGTGTGGAGGGGAGAGATGTGAGGGGTTGCGGGTCACGGTGTGGAGGGGAGAGATGTGAGGGGATGCGGGTCACGGTGTGCAGGGGAGAGATGTGAGGGGATGCGGGTCACTGTGGAGGGGAGAGATGTGAGGGGATGCGGGTCACGGTGTGGAGGGGAGAGAGATGTGAGGGGATGCGGGTCACGGTGTGGAGGGGAGAGATGTGAGGGGATGCGGGTCACGGTGTGGAGGAGAGAGAGATGTGAGGGGATGCGGGTCACGGTGTGGAGGGGAGAGATGTGAGGGGATGCGGGTCACGGTGTGCAGGGGAGAGATGTGAGGGGATGCGGGTCACGGTGTGGAGGGGAGAGATGTGAGGGGATGCGGGTCACGGTGTGGAGGGGAGAGAGATGTGAGGGGATGCGGGTCACGGTGTGGAGGGGAGAGATGTGAGGGGATGCGGGTCACGGTGTGGAGGGGAGAGATGTGAGGGGATGCGGGTCACGGTGTGGAGGAGAGAGAGATGTGAGGGGATGCGGGTCACGGTGTGGAGGGGAGAGATGTGAGGGGATGCGGGTCACGGTGTGGAGGGGAGAGATGTGAGGGGATGCGGGTCACGGTGTGGAGGGGAGAGATGTGAGGGGATGCGGGTCACGGTGTGGAGGGGAGAGATGTGAGGGGATGCGGGTCACGGTGTGGAGGGGAGAGATGTGAGGGGATGCGGGTCGCGGTGTGGAGGGGAGAGATGTGAGGGGATGCGGGTCACGGTGTGGAGGGGAGAGATGTGAGGGGATGCGGGTCGCGGTGTGGAGGGGAGAGAGATGTGAGGAGATGCGGGTCGCGGTGTGGAGGGGAGAGATGTGAGGGGATGCGGGTCACGGTGTGGAGGGGAGAGAGATGTGAGGGGATGCGGGTCACGGTGTGGAAGAGAGAGATGTGAGGGGATGCGGGTCAAGGTGTGGAGATGCGGGTCACGGTGTGGAGGGGAGAGATGTGAGGGGATGCGGGTCACGGTGTGGAAGAGAGAGATGTGAGGGGATGCGGGTCAAGGTGTGGAGATGCGGGTCACGGTGTGGAGGGGAGAGATGTGAGGGGATGCGGGTCACGGTGTGGAGGGGAGAGATGTGAGGGGATGCGGGTCACGGTGTGGAGGAGAGAGATGTGAGGGGATGCGGGTCACGGTGTGGAGCGGAGAGATGTGAGGGGTTGCGGGTCACGGTGTGGAGGGGAGAGATGTGAGGGGATGCGGGTCACGGTGTGGAGGGGAGAGATGTGAGGGGATGCGGGTCACAGTGTGGAGGGGAGAGATGTGAGGGGATGCGGGTCACAGTGTGGAGATGCGGGTCACGGTGTGGAGGGGAGAGATGTGAGGGGATGCGGGTCACGGTGTGGAGGGGAGAGATGTGAGGGGTTGCGGGTCACGGTGTGGAGGGGAGTGATGTGAGGGGATGCGGGTCACGGTGTGGAGGGGAGAGATGTGTGGAGATGCGGGTCACGGTGTGGAGGGGAGAGATGTGAGGGGATGCGGGTCACGGTGTGGAGGGGAGAGATGTGAGGGGATGTGGGTCATGGTGTGGAGGAGAGAGATGTGAGGGGATGCGGGTCAAGGTCTGGAGATGCGGGTCACGGTGTGGAGGGGAGAGATGTGAGGGGATGCGGGTCACGGTGTGGAGGGGAGAGATGTGAGGGGATGCGGGTCACGGTGTGGAGGGGAGAGATGTGAGGGGTTGCGGGTCACGGTGTGGAGGGGAGAGATGTGAGGGGATGCGGGTCACGGTGTGCAGGGGAGAGATGTGAGGGGATGCGGGTCACTGTGGAGGGGAGAGATGTGAGGGGATGCGGGTCACGGTGTGGAGGGGAGAGAGATGTGAGGGGATGCGGGTCACGGTGTGGAGGGGAGAGATGTGAGGGGATGCGGGTCACGGTGTGGAGGAGAGAGAGATGTGAGGGGATGCGGGTCAAGGTGTGGAGATGCGGGTCACGGTGTGGAGGGGAGAGATGTGAGGGGATGCGGGTCACGGTGTGGAAGAGAGAGATGTGAGGGGATGCGGGTCAAGGTGTGGAGATGCGGGTCACGGTGTGGAGGGGAGAGATGTGAGGGGATGCGGGTCACGGTGTGGAGGGGAGAGATGTGAGGGGATGCGGGTCACGGTGTGGAGGGGAGAGATGTGAGGGGATGCGGGTCACGGTGTAGAGGGGAGAGAGATGTGAGGGGATGCGGGTCACGGTGTGGAGGGGAGAGATGTGAGGGGATGCGGGTCACGGTGTGGAGGGGAGAGAGATGTGAGGTGATGCGGGTCACGGTGTGGAGGGGAGAGATGTGAGGGGATGCGGGTCACGGTGTGGAGGGGAGAGATGTGAGGGGATGCGGGTCACGGTGTGGAGGGGAGAGAGATGTGAGGTGATGCGGGTCACGCTGTGGAGGGGAGAGATGTGAGGGGATGCGGGTCACGGTGTGGAGGGGAGAGATGTGAGGGGATGCGGGTCACGGTGTGGAGGGGAGAGAGATGTGAGGGGATGCGGGTCACGGTGTGGAGGGGGGAGATGTGAGGGGATGCGGGTCACGGTGTGGAGGGGAGAGATGTGAGGGGATGCGGGTCACGGTGTGGAGGGGAGAGATGTGAGGGGATGCGGGTCACGGTGTGGAGGGGAGAGATGTGAGGGGATGCGGGTCACGGTGTGGAGGGGAGAGATGTGAGGGGATGCGGGTCACGGTGTGGAGGGGAGAGATGTGAGGGGATGCGGGTCACGGTGTGGAGGGGAGAGATGTGAGGGGTTGCGGGTCACGGTGTGGAGGGGAGAGATGTGAGGGGTTGCGGGTCACGGTGTGGAGGGGAGAGATGTGAGGGGATGCGGGTCACGGTGTGGAGGGGAGAGATGTGAGGGGTTGCGGGTCACGGTGTGGAGGGGAGAGATGTGAGGGGATGCGGGTCACGGTGTGGAGGGGAGTGATGTGAGGGGTTGCGGGTCACGGTGTGGAGGGGAGAGATGTGAGGGGATGCGGGTCACGGTGTGGAGGGGAGAGATGTGAGGGGATGCGGGTCACGGTGTGGAGGGGAGAGATGTGAGGGGTTGCGGGTCACGGTGTGGAGGGGAGAGATGTGAGGGGATGCGGGTCACGGTGTGGAGGGGAGAGAGATGTGAGGGGATGCGGGTCACGGTGTGGAGGAGAGAGATGTGAGGGGATGCGGGTCACGGTGTGGAGATGCGGGTCACGGTGTGGAGGGGAGAGATGTGAGGGGATGCGGGTCACGGTGTGGAGGGAGAGAGGAATGAAGGGGGTTGCGGGTCACGGTGTGGAGGAGAGAGATGTGAGGGGATGCGCGTCACGGTGTGGAGGGAGAGAGGAATGAAGGGGGTTGCTGGTCACGGTGTGGAGGAGAGAGATGTGAGGGGATGCGGGTCACGGTGTGGAGGGGAGAGATATGAGGGGATGCGGGTCACGGTGTGGAGATGCAGGTCACGGTGTGGAGGGGAGAGAGATGTGAGGGGATGCGGGTCACGGTGTGGAGGGGAGAGAGATGTGAGGGGATGCGGGTCACGTTGTGGAGGGGAGAGAGATGTGAGGGGATGCGGGTCACGGTGTGGAGGGGAGAGATGTGAGGGGATGCGGGTCACGGTGTGGAGGGGAGAGATGTGAGGGGATGCGGGTCACGGTGTGGAGGGGAGAGATGTGAGGGAGGCATGTTGGGGGTGGAATAAGAGATGTGGGTGTGGTGGAAGGGAGATGTTGGTCATAGATTTGGAAGATGTAGAAACTTTGTTGTGGGAAGACTAAAGAAATTGCAAGGGCAAAACGACCCTGTTGAGAGTTGTATACAGTTCCCTTAGGAGCAGTTAAGGATGTGGTCTACAAATTACAATGAGATATAGAAAATCTATGTCAAAAAGACAATGTTACAATAGTCATGGAGGATTTCAATTTGCAGGTAGATTGGGAAAATCAGGTTGATGCTGGATCCAAAGGGAGAATTTGTCAAATGCCTATAAAGATTTTTTTTGGAGCATATTTGTGCTCACTACATATCAGCTATTCTGGATTGGGTGTTGTGCAATGAACTGGAATTGATTAAAGAGCTTAAGGTAAAGGAACCCTTAGGAGACAATATGATAGAATTCACTCTGCAATTTGAGAAAGAGAAGCTAAAGTCAGATGTATTAGTATTTCAGTTGAGGAAGGAGAACTACAGAGGCATGAGAGAGGACCTGGTCAAAATAAATTGGAAGGGGCCACTAGCAGGAATAGAGCAGTAACGCAAGGAAATCTGCAGATGCTGGAATTTCAAGCAGCGCACATAAAAGTTGCTGGTGAACGCAGCAGGCTAGGCAGCATCTCTAGGAAGACCCCGACGAAGGGTCTTGGCCTGAAAAGTCGACTGTACCTCTTCCTAGAGATGCTGCCTGGCCTACTGCGTTCCACCAGCAACTTTTAGGAATAGAGCACATATGGCTGGAATTTCTTGGAGCAATTCAGAAGGCACAGGACATATTGAATTGACTTTATTACTTACATCCTTCGTATACATGAGAAGTAAAAATCTTTATGTTACGTCTCCATCTAAATGTGCAATTTATAGTAATTTGTAATGAATAGTATGTACAATGGGACAGTCAATATAACATTGAAATACAATTGTGTCAGCATGAATTAATCAGTCTGAGAGCCTGGTGGAAAAACCTGTCCTGGAGCCTGTTGGTCCTGGCTTTTATGCTGCGGTACCGTTTCCTGGATGGTAGCAGCTGGAACAGTTTGTGGTTGGGGTAACTCGGGCCCCCAATGATCCTTCGGGCCCTTTTTACACACCTGCCTTTGTAAATGTCCTGATAGTAGGAAGTTTACATCTACAGATGCGCTGGGCTGTACGCACCACTCTCTGCAGAGTCCTGTGATTGGGGGAGGTACAGTTCCCACACCAGGCAGCAACGCAGCCAGTCAGGATGCTCTCAACTGTGTCCCTGCAGAAAGTTCTTAGGATTCAGGGGCCCATACCAAACTTCTTCAACCATCTGAGGTGAAAGAGGTGCTGTTATGCCTTTTTCACCACGCAGCTGGTGCGTACAGACCACATGAGATCCCAAAGAAGATGCATCCCAAAGAGGAAGAAGTATTCTAAAGACAAGATAACACAATCATGGCTGGCAAGGGAAATCAGAAGCAACATAAAAGCAAAAGAGAGGGCTTATAATAGAGCTAAAATTAGTGGGAAGTCGGAATATTGAGAAGATTTTAGAAACCAACAGAAGGTAACTTAAAAAAAGTCAGAAGGAGGGGAACAGTGGAAGTTTGAGAGTGTGAGGGGAGAGGAGTGAATGCAATTGCTATTAGCAGGGAGAAGGTGCTTGGGAAGCTGAAAGGTCTGAAGGTAGGTAAGTCACCTGGACCAGATGGACTGCAGCTCAGGGTTCTAAAAAAGGTAGCTGAAGAGATTGTGGCGGCATTATTAAAGGCCTTTCAAGAATCATTAGATTCTGGCATGGTTCCAGAGGATTGGAAAATTATAAATGTCCCTCCACTCTTCAAGAAGGGAGGGAGACAGAAGAGAGGAAATTATCGGCCAGTTATCCTGACCTCAGTGGTTGGGAAGGTGTTGGAGTCGATTGTTAAGGATATGGAGTACTTGGAGGCGCATGATAAAATGGGACAAAATCAGCATGGTTTCCTGAAGGGAAAATCTTGCCTAACAAATCTGTTGGAATTCATTGAGGAAATAACAAGCAGGATAGACAAAGGAGAATTAGTGGATGATCTGTACTTGGATTTTCAGCAAACTTTGACTAGGTGTTACACATGAGGCTGCTTAACAAGTTAACAGCCCATGGATTTACAGGAAAGATACTAGCATGGATAGAGGATTGGCTGATTGGCAGGAGGCAAAGAGAGGGAATAAAGGGAGCCTTTTCTGGTTTGCTGCCAGTGACTAAATTGCTGTTTCACAGGAGTCTGTGTTGGAACCACTTATTTTTAAGCAATATGATGGAATTGATGGCTTTTTGGCAAAGTTTGTGGACAATGTGAAAGGTGGAGATGCAGGTAGTTTTGAGGAAGCAGGGAGGCTACGAAAGTATTTGGACAGATTAGGAGAATCGGCAAAGGAGTAGAATATAGTGTAGGGAAGTGCATGGTCATACACCGTGGTACAAGGAATAAAAATGTAGGTTCTCTAAATGGGGAGAAAATTCAAAAATCTGCGGTGCAAGGGGACTTGGAGTTGTCGTGCAGGCCGGTTGAGTCTGTGGTGTGGAAGACAAATGCAATGTTAGCATTCATTTCAAGAGGACTAGAATATAAAAGCAAGGATGTAATGTTGAAATTTTATAAAGCACTGGTGAGGCCTCACTTGGAATAATGAGAGCAGTTTGGTCCTTTACCTAAGACAAGGGGGAGAGTGGGAGGATGGTGTGTATGCAAGGTTTAGGGGTGGAGAGAGATAGAGGGTTGAGAGGAGGGAGGAAGGGGAGAAGTGTGGGGTGGGGAAGGGGGTGGAGGTTCACCAGGGTCAGTGGATCAGGGTTAACATTGCAAAGAGGAGAGGGAGGAGATAAAACAGGATAATGGGAATGAGGTGCAGGAAAGGCAGTAGTGGGGAATGGAGGGAGTTGGGGAGGATAGCATTCAAATGTTTTTAACGTACCTGCCTCAGTCACTTCCTCTGGCAGCTCATTCCATATACAGACCACCCTCTGAGTGAAAAAACTTGCCCAATGGGTCCCTATTAAAGATTTCACCTTAAACTTCTGCCCTCTGGCTCTTGATTCCTCAACCCAGTGCGCTTTCACCTTATCCGTGCCCCTCATGGTTTTGTAGAACTCTTTAAGGTCACCCCTCAGCCTCCTTTGATCCGGGGAAAACTCTACCAGCCTGTCAGTCTCTCCTGTAACACAAGCCCTCCAGTCCAGGAACGTCCTGGTGAATCTTTCCTGCCCCCTCTCTGACTTGTAGGGATCAGCTCTGTTGTGTGTTATACGAATGGCCAGATTGAATGAAATGCAGATTGTCTGATTTTTGATCACGACACAGAGTTGGGGAAACTCAACTGGTCAGGCTGAATCTGTGGAAGAAAATTCACACTCAGTACCCTTGATCCACTGCATGTCCCTCTGCAGTCAGTGCCCAAACCGCTGAGTTCCTCCAAGAGTTTGTGTGTTGCTTCGCATTTCAACATCTGCCATCTGATATCTTAACGGCTTCTAATTAAATTCACAGACAACATAGAGATTTGCTTTGTTAAAGGTTGCGAAAGGATGCAGCGGCATATAGATTACTTGGAAATGTTGGCAGAGAAATAGCTGATGGAGTTTAATCCAGGCAAGTGTTAGGTGTTCCACTTTGGGGAGTCAAATGTAAAGGGACAGGACTCAATTAATGGCAGGACTCTTAACAGTGTTGATGTACATAGGGATCTTGGGGTGCAAGTCCATGGCTCCATGAAAGTTACCGCTCTGGGTGACGGTGATAAAGAAGGCGTACATTATTAGGGGTCTGTGTTGGTACCGATTCTTTTTACATTGTATGTCAATGATTTCCATGATGGAATTGATGGCCTTCTTGAAAAGTTTGCAGATGATATGAAGACAGGTGGAGGAGCAGGTAGTTTTGAGGAAGTAGAGAGGCTACATAAGGGCTTAGGTGAGGAGAATGGGCAAAGAAATGGCAGGTGGAATGAAGTCAGGAAGTGTATGGTCATGCACTTTGGTAGAAAACATTATAGAGTTGACTATTTTCTAAATGGAAAGAAAATACAAAAAAATGAGATGCAAAGGGACTTCGGAGTCCTTGTGCAGGATTCTCCAAAGGTTAACTTGCAGGTTGAGTGTGTTGAATGCAAATGCAATGTTAGCATTCATTTCAAGAGGACTAGAAATATAAAAGCAAGAATGTAATGTTGAAACTTTATAAAGCACTGGTGAGGCCTCGGAGTATTGTGAGCAGTTTTGGTCCTCTTATCTAAAAAAGAGGGTGCTGAAACAGCAGAGGGTTCAAAGGGGTTCACGAAAATGGTTCCTGGATTGAATGGCTTGTCAAATGAAGAATGTTTGATGGCTCTGAGAGTTCAGAAGAATGAGGGATGACCTCATTGAAATCTATTGAATGGTGAAAGGCATTGAAAGAGTAGATGTGGAGAGGATGTTTCCTGTGGTGGGAGAGTCAAAGACCAGAGGACACAGCCTCAGAATAGAGGGGCGTCCTTTTGGAATGGAGGAATTTCTTTAGCCAGAGAGTGGTGGATCTGTGGAATCCATTGCCACAGACAGCTGTGGAGGCCAAGTCTTTATGTATAGTTAAGGCAAAGGTTAATAGATTCTTGATTGGTCAGGGCATGAAGGGATATGGGATGAAAGCAGGAGATTGGGGCTGAGAGGAAAATTGGCTCAGCTGTGATGAAATGGCAGAGCAGACTCAATGGGCCAAATGGCCTAATTCTGCTCCTATATCTTAGGGTCCTATAAGACAGCGGTCCCCAACCACCGGGCCACGGACCGGTACCGGGCCACAGAGCATGTGCCACCGGGCCGCGAGGATGCGATATGATTTGGTCAGCTGCACCTTTCCTCATTCCCTGTCACGGCCACTGATCAGCCATTACACATGCGAGGTCATGACCTGCGCGTCATCCGTGTCAGGGCGGAAAGGAGATCAACTCCTCGAGCTTGCAAATGACGGGCTATAAAGTATGTTTGTTCTCTGCCGGCATTTTGGATCAAAGTCAAGGCTGAATATCCTGAGATAGCCATGCAAGCACTGAAAACGTTGCTTTCATTTCCAACATTTTTCTGCTAAGCGGAGTTTTCTGCAATGAATGCAACTAAAACTAAATTGCGGAATAGACTGGACATCAGGAACCCCCTTTGAGTATCGATGTCTCCCATCACCCCTCGATAGGACGGTGTCGTTGCAGGGAAACAAGCCCAGGGCTCCCGCTGATTCAGCGATATTGGTGTGTTGCAATGATTTTATATATTCATACGGGGAAAATATGTGCTGTGCGTTTAATATCCAAATATTACTTAAAATGTGATGATGCTATTGACTTATAAGTGACCTATATAACCATATAACAATTACAACACGGAAACAGGCCATCTCGGCCCTTCTAGTCCGTGCCGAACGCTACCCTCACCTAGTCCCACCGACCTGCACTCAGCCCATAACCCTCCATTCCTTTCCTGTCCATATACCTATCCAATTTTTCTTTAAATGATCATATCGAACCTGCTTCTGCCACTTCTGCTGGAAGTTGGTTCAACACTTCAAGCTCCCCTGATAATTGACTTATCATTATATCCATGCGAGGAAAATATGCGCTGTGTGTTTAATATTAAATTCGTTAGATAAACCCTTTTAGAAACAGAATTGAGGGTATTACCCACTTATCACCTATATTCCGGTAGTGATTAACACCCACCCCCACGAACAGAAGTGCCAAAAGGATTTGCTTGGGGGGGTGGGGGAGAGGAATCGGCAGGTCACGACGCACATGCGCATTAGTGCCCGCGCAAGGCTTCATGGTCATTGTAGTCTTTTGGGTAAACAGCGCATTTGACTGCTACTCTTGTTCATTGGCAACCCCCCCCGCCCGGTCGGCCGGTCCGCAAGAATATTGTCAATATTAAACCGGTCCGCAGTGCAGAAAAGGTTGGGGACTCCTGCTATAAGAGGCTCAAAACTGCTCACAATACCTCAAGTGAGGCATCACCAGTGCTTTATCGAGTCTCAACATTACATCCTTGCTTTTTTTAATGGTCGTCCTCTTGAAATGAATGCTAACATCGCATTTACCTTCCTCATCACAGACTCGACCTTTAGGGAATCCTGCACAAGGACTCCCAAGTCACTTTGTGCTTCAGTTTTTTGTATTTTCTCTATATTTAGAAAATAGTCAACCCTTTCATTGCTTTTACCAAAGCGCACGACCATACACTTCCGGACACTGTATTCCATCTACCACTTCTTTGCCCATTCTCATAATCTGTGTAGTCTCTCTACTTCCTCAAGACTACCCTGCCCTCCACCTTACTTTGTATCATCTGCAAACTTTGCAACAAAGCCATCAATTCTGTCATGCAAATCATTGACATATAATGTAAAAAGAATCGGTCCCAACACAGACCACTATGGAACACCATGAGTCACCGGCAGCCAACCAGAAAAGGCCCCCTTTCTTCCCACTGTTTGCCTCCTACCAGTCAGCGACTGCTTTATCCATGCTAGGATCTTTCCCATAATATAGCATGGGCTCTCGTTAAGCAGCCTCATGTGGCACCTTGTCAAAGGCCTTCTGAAAATCCAAGTACACTCATCAACTGATTTTTTTAATATTTCAAAATATACTTTATTCAAAAATAAAATTATATACAATAAGCTATTCAATAACTTTCCATCCTTTACATACTTTCCCTTATCGTCTATACATATCCATACTTATGGCCACCCACGTGGCACTCCAGTTGTTCACCTTACCACATAATTGTTGAGGGGTATACTCCCCACCACCCGACCCCTCCCACTCCCAACACTCATCAACTGATGGCCTTTGTCTATCCTGCTTATTATTTCTTCAAAGAATTTGAACAGATTTGTCAGGCAGGACTTTCCCTTGAGGAAACAATGCTGACTATGTCCTATTTATCATGTGCTGCCAAGTACCCCGTAACGGCATTCTTAACTATTGACTACACCATCTTCTGAACCACTTGGGTCAATCTAACTGGCCTATAATATCCTTTTGAACATGCAGGGAATGGATCATGGATATATGGGGAATGGAGGGCGATGCAAGTTCGAGTTATGCTTGGTTACAAATATTTATCTAAACTGAGTGCCCGAGGTAACAGGACAAAACAGACATTGATCATACATACAATGACAAATGTTTATCTAAAGACGCAAACACGAGGAAATCTGCAGATGCTGGAATTTCAAGCAACACACATAAAAGTTGCTGGTGAATGCATCAGGCTAGGCAGCATCTCTAGGAAGAGGTACAGTCGAGGTTTCTGGCCGAGACCCTTCGTCAGGACTAACTGAAGGAAGATTGAGTAAGAGATTTGAAAGTGGGAGGGGGAGGGGGAGATCCGAAACGACAGGAGAAGACAGGAGGGGGAGGGATGGAGCCAAGAGCTGGACAGGTGATTGGCAAAAGGGATATGAGAGGATCATGGGACAGGAGGCCCAGGGAGAAGGAAAAGGGGGAGGGGGGAAACCCAGAGGATGGGCAAGGGGTATAGTGAGAGGGACAGAGGGAAAAAAGGAGAGAGAGATGAAGAATGTGTGTATATAAATAAATAACGGATGGGGTACGAGGGGGAGGTGGGGTATTAGCGGAAGTTTGAGAAGTCAATGTTCATGCCATCAGGTTGGAGGCTCATTCTTTTTCTCCCTCTGTCCCTCTGACTATACCCCTTGCCCATCCTCTGGGTTTCCCCCTCCCCCTTTTCCTTCTCCCTGGGCCTCCTGTCCCATGATCCTCTCATATCCCTTTTGCCAATCACCTGTCCAGCCCTTGGCTCCATCCCTCCCCCTCCTGTCTTCTCCTATCATTTCGGATCTCCCCCTCCCACTTTCAAATCTCTTACTAGCTCTTCCTTCAGTTAGTCCTGACGAAGGGTCTTGGCCTGAAACGTCGACTGTACCTCTTCCTAGAGATGCTGCCTGGCCTGCTGCGTTCACCAGCAACTTTGATGTGTGTTGCTTATCTGAAGTGTGTGCCCAGGGCCTCTTCACAGCAGCACACCTCCACTGTTTACTGTTTCCATGGCACCACCACCTCCAGCCAGTGATGACCTAGACAGCAAAAAGAGAGTATGTACTTTCTATGTGCTAGATTTAAACTCTACTGGCACTGTAACTTCATCATTTGAACCAGTCTGGGGTGGGCCAAAAGCTGACAGATAAGGATCTGTGTCAGCATGGAACAGTTGGGTCGAAGGGCCTGTTTCTGTGCTTTCTCACTCTGTGACTGGTAGAATCTTTGTGTTCTTGTTTATCTCCTTCTGACCTTTCCTCCCAAGCTCAATTTCCCCCCCACCCCATCCTTGTATTCTGTGTCCCACTACTCCCACACTGTATTCCACTCTCTGTATAATACAGCATTCTGACCTAAAGCCTTGACAGTTCCTCCCCGTACAGCATCTGTCCCAATACAGCATTCTGGCCTGCCAACCTGCTCTGCTCATATATCCCTCTTATACCTCGGGGTCCCAGCTGCCTAAATCCACACATCCATTTTTCCCCTCACCACTGCTTTAATCCCTCTTCGCTCAGGAATCATCATTCTGGTCTAATGCTCTTTTTCTCTCCTCCCCCCCCCCCACCTCCCGAATCCCATCTCCCAACTGCAGGAACAGGAATGCTTCCAGCTGGAACTCCGCAAGGCCCAGAGAAAATTCATTAAAGTGTCTCGGGACAAAAGGTGACTCCTCTCCCTCCTTTCCTCTCCGTTCCTATTCCTCCCTCTCTCCGCTCCTCACCCCGCCTTCCCGGCTGCTCTGCTCTACCCATGACCACAGGAAACTGCAGAGAGTTGTGGACACAGCTCAGCACACCACGGAAACCAGCCTCACGTCCATGGGCTGTGTCTACACTTCCTGCTCCCTTGCTAAAGCAACCAACAGCATTAAAGACTCCACCAAGCCTGTACATTTTCTGGTAACAGAATGCTGAATGAAGTGTTACAGTTACAGAGAAAGGGCAGTGCAGGCAGACAGTAAGCTGCAAGATCATAAAAGAGTCCATCTCATTGTTCAAAGAGACTGGTCACTGGTCTTTTCGCAGTAGAGTAGAAGCCGGGCTAGAACCTGGTGAGATATGCTTTCAGGCCTTTTTATCTTCTGCCCGATGAGAGATGGGAGAAGAAGGAACGTCTGGAGTTGGTTGGATCTTTAATGATGCTGACTGCTTTACCGAGGCAGTGGACGTGCAGACAGAGTCCCTGTAGGGGCAGCTGGTTTCTGTGATGTCCACAATTCTCATCAGTTTGTTCTGGCCACGGACAGAGTAGCTGCTGCACAAGATAGAATGATCTCTGTGGTGCATTGGTAAAAACCTGCCTCTCCCTTCTCACTTTAAACCTGTGCCGTTTGTTGAAGACTGCCCTAACCTGGAGATAAAGACTGTGATTATTCATTTTATCCATGGTAGGGAGGTATGTGCCCTTAATATATAATGCTGAGTCCAGTTATCTCTGCAGCTATTTCCATTCGTAGAAACATAGAAAACCTGCCTCGTGCATTCAGATTGCAGTCCCAGACCGTGATGTAACCAGACTATGCTAGTATCTTTCCTGTAATACCATGGACTCTTATCTTGTTAAGTAGCCTCATGTGTAACATCTTTTGAAATGAGACCTTCTGAAAATCTGAATACACAACATATACTGACACTCCTTTGTCTATCCTACCTGTTATTTCCTCAACAGATTTGTCAGGCAAGGTTACCCCTTAAGGAAACCATGCTGACATTTGCCTATTTTATCGTGTGTCTCTGAATACCATGAAACTTCATCTATAATAATGGACTCCAACATCCTCCCGATCACTTAAGGCAGACTAACTGACCTATAATTTCCTTTATTCTGCCTCTTTGCCTCTCTTTTTAAAGAGTGGAGTAACATTTCCAAATTTCAAGACCTCTTGATGAAGGTAGAGCAGTAGATGTAGTGTATACGGATTTCAGCAAGGCATTTGATAAGGTACCCCATGCAAGGCTTATTGAGAAAGGAAGGAGGTATGGGATCCAAGAGGACCTTGCTTTGTGGATCCAGAATTGGCTTGCCGACAGAAGGCAAAGAGTGGTTGTAGATGGGTCATATTCTGCATGGAGGTCCATCACCAGTGGTGTGCCTCAGGGATCTGTTCTGGGACCCCTACTCTTCGTGATTTTTATAAATGACCTGGATGAGGAAGTGGAGGGATGGGTTGTGGGTGTGTGGATAGTGTGGAGGGCTGTCAGAGGTTACAGCGGGACATCGATAGGATACAAAACTGGCCTGAGAAGTGGCAGATGGAGTTCAACCCAAATAAGTGTGAGGTGGTTCATTTTGGTAGGTCAAATATAATAGCAGAATACAGTATTAATGGTAAAACTTGGCAGTGTGGAGGATCAGAGGGATCTTGGGGTCGGGGTCCGAGTCCATAAGACACTCAAAGCTGCTACGCAGGTTGACTCTGTGGTTAAGACAGTGCATTGGCCTTCATCAACCATGGGATTGAGTTTAAGGGCTGAGAGGTAATATTACAGCTATATAGGACCCTGGTCATACCCCACTTGGAGTACTGTGCTCAGTTCTAGTCACCTCACTACAGGAAGAATGTGGAAACTATAGAAAGGATGCAGAGGAGATTTACAAGGATGTTACCTGGATTGAGGAGCATGCCTTAGGTTGAGTGAACTTGGCCTTTTCTCCTTGGAGTGACGGAGGATGAGAGGTGACCTGATAGAGGTGTATAAGATGATGAGAGGCATTGATCATGTGGATAGTCAGAGGCTTTTTCCCAGGGCTGAAGTGGCTAACATGAGAGGGCACAGTTTTAAGGTGCTTGGATGTATGTACCATGGGAATGTCAGGGGTAAGCTTTTTACGCAGAGAGTGGTGAGCGCGTGGAATGGGCTGGAGGCGGATATGATAGGGTCTTTTAAGAGACTCCTGGATAGGTACATGGAGGGCTATGGGTAACTCTAGGTAATTTCTAAAGTAAGTACATGTTCGGCACAGCATTGTGGGCCGAAGGGCCTGTATTGTGCTGTAGGCTTTTTTCTATGTTTCTGGTACCATTTCAGAATGTAGTGATTCTTTAAAGATCATTACTAATTCCCCCAGAATCTCATCAGCCACCTCTTTCGGAACCTTGGGATGTAGTCCATCTGGTCCAGGTGACTTAATTACTGTCATAGCTTTCAGCTTCCGAAACACCTTAGTAATAGCTACGACATTCACTTCTGCCCCCTGACACTCTCGAATATGTGGCATACTGTTAGTGACTTCCACAGTGAAGACCTACAAAATAATTAAGTTCATGCACCATGTCTTTGTCCTTTATTACTACTTCTCCAGTGTCATTTTCAAGCTGTCCAGTGACCACTCTGGGGGGGAGAAAAAAGTGGTACCTTCTTTTATATTATTGGCTAGCTTACCTTCATCTTTTCTCGCGTTAATGGATTTTTTAAATTGCCTGTGGCTTTTAAAAACTTCTTACTAATTTTTGCTCTATTATGTCCTCTCTTTTGCTTTTACACTGTCTGACTGCCCTTGTCAGCAACAGTTGCCTCATTCTCCCTTTGGAATACTTCATCATCTTTGGTCTGTATCTACGTTGCACTATCCAAAATGCCCCCAGAAACACCTGCCATTGCTGTTCTGGCTTCATCCCTGCCAGTGGCCCATTCCAATATTCCGATTCATTTTGGTTAGCTTCTCTCACATTCCCTTTACTCCACTATAATACTGATACATCTGACTTCACCTTCTCCCTTTCAAACTGCAGGGTGAATTCAGAATCAGGTTTATTATCAACGGCATGTGACGTGAAATTTGTTAACTTAGCAGCAGCACTTCAATGCAATACATAATCTAGCAGAGAGAAAGAAAATAAAACAATAATAAACAGGTAAATCAATTACGTATATTGAATAGATTTAAAAGAATGTGCAAAAACAGAAATACTGTATAGTAAAAAAAGTGAGATAGTATCCAAAGTTTCAATGTCCATTTAGGAATCGGATGGCAGAGTGGAAGAGGCTGTTCCTGAATCGCTGAGTGTGTGCCTTCAGGCTTCTGTACCTCCTACCTGATGGGAACAGTGAGAAAAGGGCATGTCCTGGGTACTGGAGGTCCTTAATAATGGACACTGCCTTTCTGAGACACCGCTCCCTAAAGATGTCCGGGGTACTTTGTAGGCTAGTGCCCAAGATGGAGCTTACTAGATCTACAATCCCCTGCAGCTTCTTTCGGTCCTGTGCAGTAGCCCCTCCATATCAGACAGTGATGCAGCCTGTCAGAATGCTCTCCACGGTACAGCTATAGAAGTTTTTGAGTGTATTTGTTGACATGGGAAGTCTCTTCAAACTCCTAATAAAGTATAGCCACTGTCTTGCCTTCTTTATAACTACATCGATATGTTGGGACCAGGTCAGATCCTCAGAGATCTTGACACCCAGGAACTTGAAGCCGCTCACTCTCTCCACTTCTGATCCCTCTACGACGATTGGTATGTGCTCCTTCGTCTTACCCTTCCTGAAGTCCACAATCAGCTCTTTCGTCTTACTGACGTTGAGTGCCAGATTGTTGCTGCGGCACCATTCCACTAGTTGGCATATCTCACTCCTGTATGCCCTCTTGTCACCACCTGACATTCTACCAACAATGGTTGTATCGTCAGCAAATGTGTAGGCGGTATTTGAGCTATGCCTAACCACACATAATTCTATCATATTATGATCATTGTCTCTGTAGGGTTCCTTTACCTTAAAATTTCCTAATCAAATCTGATTCATTACACACAACATCCAAACTAGAATTGCCTTTCTGCCAGTGGGCTCAACCACAAGCTGCTCTAAAAGCCATCTCATTCTACAGTCCTGCAGGACTGTCCTGACGAAGGGTCTCGGCCCAAAATGTTGACTGATCGTTTCCATGGATGCTGCCCGACCTGCTGAGTTCCTCCAGCGTGTTGTGCATGTTCCTGTTGTAATTTGTAGCCACATCCTGGCTACTATTCACAGGCCTGTATATAACTCATCAGAGTCTCTTAACTCTAATCCTGAGGATTCTATATCTTCCAACCCTGTGTCACCTCTTTCTAAAGATTTGGTTTCTTTTTTTTCACCAACAGACACCCCACCCCCTCTGCCTGCCCGTCCCTCTGATACAATGTGTATCCTTGGATGTTAAGCTCCCAACAATGATCTACTTTCAGCTACAACTTAGTGATGCCCATGACATCGTACCTGCCAATCTCTAACTGTGTGCTGCAAGATCATCTAGCTTATTCTGTATACTATGTGCTGAGTTATGTCCGCAATTCTCTGTGGTTTTTTGCAGTCACGGGCAGAACAGTTGCTGTACCAAGCCACAATGTATCCAGATAGGGTTCTTTCTATGGTGCATCTGATTTCTGGCTAGATGCCATGCATTGTATGTCGGTACAAGTGACCATAGAGAATCAATTACCAATGCCAATTTGAAGATGAACAATCTTTCTTTCTACCCCGCACCCCCCCCCCCACACCCTCCCCTTTTATTTCCCAACACTCAGCTTCCTTCTGGATCGATTACTTGAGTACGAGAATGTCAATGATGATTCCTCTGGTAAGTAACTGTTTTCCTCTCCATTGTCCTGGAACAAAGGGACCCAGGAGTACAATTGCAAGGCTCCCTGAAAGTGTGAAAGTGGCATCACAAGTGGACTGGGTGGTGAAGAAATCATTGGCACAGTGGACTTCATCAGTCAGGAGACTGGGTACAGGAACTGGGACGTTATGTTGCAGTTGTACAAGACATGGGCGAGGTCACGCTGGAGTATTGTGTTCAGTTTTTCTTGCCCAGGTTGGGATTATGCTGGAGAGGGTGCAGAATAAATACACCAGCTTGTCACCAGGACTGGAGGGAATGAGTTAATGGGAGACTGGGCAGGCTGGGTCTGTTTTTCCTGGAGTGAAGGAGGCTGAGGGGTGACCTTATAGAGGTGTTCAAAGTCTAGAGAGACGCCAGAGGGACAAAGTTTAGGGAAGGGAGAAGCGATTTAGAGAGGATTTGAGAGGGGCAGGTTCACCAGAATGCTGCTTGGATTAGAGAGCCTCAGTTATAAGGAGCAGTCAGACAAACGAGTTGTTTTCCTTGGAGTGGTGGAGGCTGAGAGGAGACCTGGTAGGAGTTTAAAATGTTACAGGAGGCATAAATAGAGTAGGCAGTTGGTATCCTTCTCCCCAAGGTGGAAATGTCCAGTACGAATATAAGGTGAGAGGGGGGGAAGTGCAAAGGAGATGTTTGGGGCAAAGTGGTGGAGGCTGTTTTGGAGTATTTAGTGAAGTTCTGATCATCCAGCTATAGAGCAATAACATCACAGCACAGATACAGGCCCTTTGGCCTATCAATTCCATGCCAACCACAGTGCCCACCCAGCTTGTCCCAACTTCCTACATTTAGCCCATATCCTTCTAAGATCCTGGCTCCCATGTTCCTGTTCAAGTGCTTCTTCAGTGATACTCTTGTAGTTGTCTCATCAACTTCCTGTGAAGGTAATAGACAATACACGATAGACAATAGGTGCAGGAGTAGGCCATTCGGCCCTTCGAGCCAGCACCGCCATTCACTGTGATCATGGCTGATCATCCACTATCAGTATCCAGCTCCTGCCTTATCCCCATAACCTTTGATTCCATTATTTTTAAGAGCTCTATCCATCTCTTTTTTGAAAGCATCCAGAGACTTGGCCTCCGTAGCCAGAGCATTCCATATATCCACCACTCTCTGGGTGAAAAAGTTTTTCCTCAACTCCGTTCTAAATGGCCTACCCCTAATTCTTAAACTGTGACCTCTGGTTCTGGACTGACCCATTAGCGGGAACATGCTTCCTGCCTGCAGCGTGTCCAATCCCTTAATAATCTTATATGTTTCAATAAGATCCCCTCTCAGCCTTCTAAATTCCAGTGTATACACGCCCAGTCGCTCCAATCTTTCAACATATGACAGTCCCGCCATCCCAGGAATTAACCTTGTGAACCTACGCTGCACTCCCTCAATAGCAAGAATGTCCTTCCTCAAATTTAGAGACCAAAACTGCACACAGTACTCCAGGTGTGGTCTCATTAGGGCCCGGTACAGCTGCAGAAGGACCTCTTTGCTCTTATACTCAATTCCCCTTGTTATGAAGGCCAGCATGCCGTTGGCTTTTTTCACTGCCTGCTGTACTTGCATACTTGCTTTCAGTGACTGATGTACAAGAACACCTAGATCTCATTGTGCTTCCCCTTTTCTTAACTTGACTCCATTTAGATAATAATCTGCCTTCTCGTCCTTACCACCGAAGTGGATAGCCTCGCACTTATCCACATTAAATTGCATCTGCCCACTCACCCAGCCTGTCCAAGTCACCCTGCATTCTCATAACATCCTCCTCACATTTCACACTGCCTCCCAGCTTTGTGTCATCAGCAAATTTGCTAATGTTACTTTCAATTCATCTAAATCATTAATATATATTGTAAACAGCTGCAGTCCCAGCACTGAGCCCTGCGGTACCCCACTGGTCACCGCCTGCCATTCCGAAAGGAATCTGTTAATCGCTACTCTTTGTTTTCTGTCAGCCAGCCAATTTTCAATCCATGTCAGTACTCTGCCCCCAATACCATGTGCCCTAATTTTGCCCACTAATCTCCTATGTGGGACTTTATCAAAGGCTTTCTGAAAGTCCAGGTACACTACATCCACTGGCTCTCCCTTGTCCATTTTCATAGTTACATCCTCAAAAAATTCCAGAAGATTAGTCAAGCACGATTTTCCCTTGGTAAATCCATGCTGACTCAGACCAATCCTGTTACTGCTATCCAGATGTGTCGTAATTTCATCTTTTATAATTGACTCCAGCATCTTTCCCACCACCGACGTCAGGCTAACCGGTCTATAATTCCCTGTTTTCTCTCTTCCTCCCTTCTTGAAGAGAGGGACAACATTAGCCACCCTCCAATCCACAGGAACTGATCCTGAATCTATAGAACATTGGAAAATGATTACCAATGTGTCCATGATTTCTAAAGCCACCTCCTTAACTACCCTGGGATGCGGACCATCAGATCCCGGTAGAGCAGTAGATGTAGTGTATATGGATTTCAGCAAGGCTTATTGAGAAAGTAAGGAGGCATGGGATTGAAGGGGACCTTGCTTTGTGGATCCAGAATTGGCTCACCCACAAAAAGCAAAGAGTGGTTGTAGACAGGTCATATTCTGCATGGTGGTCGGTGACAAGTGGTGTGCCTTGGGGATCTGTTCTGGGACCACTTCTCTTCATGATTTTTATAAATAATCTGGATGAGGAAGTAGAGGGATGGATGGTTTAGTAAATTTGATGATGACACAAAGGTTGGAGGTGTGGATAGTGTGGAGGGCTGTCAGAGGTTGTAGTGGGCCATCGATAGGATGCAAAACTGGGCTGAGAAGTGGCAGATAAGTGTGAAGTGGTTCATTTTACTACTACATCGACTCAGGCCTAGGGGGCTGGCGTTGGGCACAATGACGAACTCTCCACTTCTCCCTCTCCCTCATCAGTGTGTTCAGTTCATCTATATTAGCTGTGCCGCTATCTTTTAGGACCGTGTTGACCATAGTCTTGGGAGGGCGCCCAGGGTTCATTCTCCCATGCTTGGACTCCCATATGATGACTAGACTGGCAGGTAGCTCGGGGTGGTGTAGACAATGCCCCGCTAGTTGCAGTCTTCTCGCCTCGATTTTAATGGTGAGCATCGGTAGGTCGTCATGGAGCTCGACGTTCGACATGTGCTGTTGCCAACTCACGTCAAGAGCCAGCCGGAGCATTCGTGTATAGCAGCCATCTAGAGACTTTCGCATAGTCTTGGTGAGTGTTCAGGTCTCGCATCCGTACATGAGAATGAACTCTATGACTGCTATGAAGATCCTCTTTTTAAGCCCTCTGGTCAGGTTCAACTTCCAGATTTCCTTCATGTTGTTCATAGCCCTCCATGCCAGCACCTTCTGTATCTTTATGTCCTTCTCTGAACTCCTCATTCGTTCATTTTGGTAGGCAGAATATAGTATTAATGGTAAGATTCTTGGCAGTATGGAGAATCAGAGGGATCTTGGAGTCTGAGTCCATAGGACGCTCAAAGCTGCTGCACAGCTTGACTCTGTGGTTAAGAAGGCATACGGTACATTGGCCTTCCATCAACCATGCAATTGAGTTTAAGAGCCGAGAGGTAAAGTTGCAGCTATATAGGACCGTGGTCAGACCCCACTTGCAGTACCGTGCTCAGATCTGATCACTTCACTACAGGAAGGATGTGGAGACTATAGAAAGGATGCAGAGGAGACTTACAAGTATGTTACCTGGATTGGGGAGCATGCCTTATGAGAATAGTTTGAGTGAACTTGGCCTTTTCTCCTTGGAGTGACGGAGGATGAGAGGTGACCTGATAGAGGTGTATAAGATGATGAGAGACATTGATCATGTGGATAGTCAGAGGCCTTTTCCCAGGGCTGAAATGGCTAACACAAGAGGGCACAGTATTAAAGTGCTTGGAAGTAGGTACAGAGGAGACGTCTGGGGTAAGTTTTTTACGCAGAGAGTGGTGAGTGCGTGGAATGGGCTGCTGGCAACTGTGGTTAAGGCAGATACAATAGGGTCTTTTAAGAGACTCCTGGTTAGGTACATGGAACTTAGAAAACTAAAGGGTTATGAGTAATCCTAGGTAATTTCTAAAGTAAGTGCGTGTTCAGCACAGCATTGTGGGCCGAAGGGTTTGTATTGTGCTGTAGGTTTTCTATGTTTCATTTGGCAGCCCGTTCCATAAACTGGTCAACCTCTGTGTGGAAAAATATTGCCCCTCAAGTCCCTTTTAAATCTCTCCCCTCTCACTTTAAACCTGTCCCTTCCAGTTCCTGATTCCTTAACACTGGGTGAAAAGACTGTGCATTCATCCTATCTGTGCCCCTCTATACATGTCTGTAAGGTCACCCTCAGTCTCCTGTGCTCCAAGGAATAAAGTTAACCTGCCCAACCTCCCTCAAATCCTAACATCCTTGTAAGTCTCCTCTGCACTCTTTCCAGCTTCATGGTATCTATCCTACAACAGGGCGATCAAAACTGAATGCAATACTCAACAAGCATCTTATGCATAGAAATGAAAAAGCAGCAATAGGCCCAGTACTGAGCCCAGAGGAATACCACCAGACACAGGCCTCTGTCCCAAAAACAACCTGCTGCCCCTACCCTACCCTCTGCTTCCCACCGTCAAGCCAGTTATCCAGTTCCCCCTGGATCTTTGAGCTCCCCTCTATGACCTTAAATACATGCCCTCTGGTATTAGGCATTCCTACTCTGCGGGGGAAAAGATACCAACTCTCTATTCTGTCTGTACCTTTCATTATCTTATCAGCCTCTATCAGATTTCACCTCAGCCTCGGCCTTTCCAGAGAAAACTACCCAAGTTTTTCCTTATAGCTCAAGCCCTCTAATTCCAGCAACAAGGATAAGACCTGGCACGGAATAGTTTGAGCAGAGATGATTAGGGAGAATGCCCAAAGGGTGACGCGGTAGCATAGTGGTTAGCATAATGCTTTACAGCACCAGCAACCAGCAACCCAAGTTCAAACATTCAAACTGCCTCTTGTAAGGAGCTTGTGCATTCTCCCTGTAACGATCTGGGTTTCCTCTGGGATGCTCCGATTTCCTTCCACGTTCCACAGACTCGCAAGGGTGTAAATAGGCAACCCAGGCTCATTGTACTGCAAAGGCCTTTTACTGTGATAAATCTGCAAATTAAAGAAATTGTCAGGGAAGAAGGAGAGAGAGAGAGAGAGAGAGAGAGACCCTCAAAGATCAAAGTGGACTCCTTGGTGTGGAGGCAAGAAAATGGGTGAGATCCTCAATGAGGATTAATGATTTGTTTGACGGAGCTAATGGCTCTGTGGCCAAGTTTGCGCATTTCAACAATGTTATGCAGAAGAACATCTCTGAACACACAAGATATCAAACTTGAAGTGGATGGGCTACAGCAGCAGACCACAAGCATACACTCAATGGCCACTTAGTACTAAGTACCTAATAAGTGTTTACCACTGAGTGTATACCTTGAGTTTTATGCTCCCCTACCCTGTGACTTTCCACATCATCCCTCATGTATTCCCCTCAGGATTTTATAAGGTCGCCCCTCAACCTCTTACCATCCAGGGACAAATGTCTTCCTTATAATTTAAGTCCTTCAGTCCTGGTAACATTCCCATAAATCTTTTCTGCACTTGTTCCAATGTAATGTCACCTTTCGAACAGCTTAGTGACCAAAGACAAAGATAAGTCAGAATCTGGTTTCATATTACTGGCATATGTTTGTGAAATTTGTTAACTTAGCAGCAGCAGCAGCACTATGCAATACATGATAATATAGAGAAAATAAATAAATCAATCAATTACGGTAAGAGAAGGTGCATGTACTGGGTGATTGGGTTATTAATAATGAACACTGTCTTTCTGAGGCACCACTCCATGGACATCTCTTGGATACTACAGAGGTGAATACCCAAAGTGGAGCTGACTAGTTTTACAACTTTATGTAGCTTCTTTTGATCCTGTGCAGTAGCACCCCCCCACCCCATACCACATAGCAATGCAGCCTGTCAGAATGCTCTCCATGTAACATCTGGAGAAGTTTCCAAGTGTTTTAGGTGAACGCAATCTCTTCAAACTGCTAATGAAATACAGCTGCTGTCTTCCCGTCTTTATAGCTGCATCGATGTTGGGACCAGGTTAGATCCTCAGGGATCTCGACAGCCAGGAAGTTGAAATCCATCACTCTCTTCACATCTGATCCCTCTATGAGGATTGGTTTGTGTTCCCTCTTCCTGCCTTTTCTGAAGTCCACCGTCGGCTCTTTGGTCTAACTGACGTTGAGTGCAAGGTTGTAGCTGCAGCACCATTCGACTAGCTGGCATATCTCACTCCTGTGCGCCCTCTCCCTCTCCTACCAGCAACGGTTGTATCATCAGCAAATTTATAGATGGTATTTGAGCTATCACCACATAGACATGGGTATAGAGGGAGTAGAGCACTAACGTAAGCATACACCCCTGAGGTACACTAGTGTTGATCGTCAGCAAGGAGGAGCAATTATTACCAATCCGTACTATGTGGTGTCCCTATTAGGAAGTGGAGGATCCAGCTACAGAGGAAGGTATAGAGGCCCAGACTCTGTAGCTTATCAATCAGGATTATAGCAGTGATGGTGTTAAATGCTGAGCTATGGTCAATGAACAGCATCCTGACGTGGGAGTGTCTGTATTGTCCGGGTGATCTAAGGGTGTGTAAAGAGCCATTGAGATTGTGTCTGCCATAGATCTTTTGTGGCGATAGACAAATTGCAGTTGGTCCAGGTCCTTGCTGAGGCAGGAGTTGATTCTAGCCGTGACCAACCTGTCAAAGCATTTCATCACTGTGGATTTGAGTACTACTGGACGATAGTCATTAAGGGAGCTCACAGTACTCTTCTTGGGTACTGGTATAAGCTTATGGTGGCTACTGCTCCTGCCGATCAGATCATTACACAGTGCATTGAGGTAGAACAAGGGAAAATAATAACAGAATGCAGCTAGAGGGAAAGTGCACTGCACACAAAGAGTGTAAGATCATAACCACGTAGATTGTGAGGTCAGGAATCCCTCTTATTGTTCCTCACTCAGATTCGGATGCCACAGCCTCATCTGAGAACAGCGAGCCTGACGGTCCCAAGCTCCTCGACACTCCACTACAAAAGAAGTGAGTCCCACGAGGGGGGAGCAGCTGGGAGGGACCCACTGCAATAAAGGTGGTAATGGGGAGGGTTAGCGGTCAGGGTTGTAGATATCCAGGCTAGGTATGGCAGAGGCAGAGCAGGTGCCCTCGCACTGAGAGGGAGGGAGATGTGGAAATAGAAAGGGTGGAACAGGCAGGTGTGTGTGTGTGACAGAGTCCTGTGTGCATGTCAGATCTGTGTGTGTTTGTGCGAGACAGAGTCCTGTGTGTATGTGAGACAGATAGCTCTGTGTGCATGTGGGTGTATGACTGATACCTGTGTGTGTGTGTGTGTGTGTGTGTGTAGACACATAGCTGTGTGAGCACGTGAGACAGGATAGCTGCGCGCTTGACTAATGCCTGTGTGTGTGAGATAACTGATATTTGCGTGAGACTGATACCTGCATATATGTAACAGACAGCTGTGTGTGTGAGTGTGTGAGAGAGACTGATACCTGTGTGGCAGATAGCTGTGGCTGTGTGTGTGACTGATACCTGAATACCTGATATGTGTGTGTTGATAGACTGATACCTGTGTCTCTGTGTGTGTCTGATAGCTGTGGCTGTGTGTGTGAGACAGATACCTGTGTTACAAATACCTGTGTGTGTGTGTGTGTGTGTGTGTGTGTGACTGATACTTCATACGTCTGTCTTTCTCTGTGTGTATGCTACTGCGTGTGTGTGAGAGAGTCTGGTGCCTGTGTGTGTGTCTGTCTGTCTGATACGTGTTTATGTGTGTCTGATGCATGGGTGTGTGTGTGACTGATACCTGTGTATGTGTGTGTGAGACTGATGCCTCGTGTGTATGTGTGTGTGTGTGTGAGAGACAGATGGCTGTGTGTGTGTGTGTGTGTGTGTGAGACTGATACCTGTGTTTGATACGGGTGTGTGTGAGAGACAGAGACAGATAGGGGTGTGTGTGTGTGTGTGACACACACATGGCTCTGGCTGCACATGTAACAGATGGCTGCTGGTGCGCGTCACTGATACCCGTGTGTGAGACTGATATGTCTGTGATAGACTGATACGTGCGTGTGTGTGTGTGTGTGTGTGTGTGTGTGTGAGAGAGACTGATGCCTGTGTGTGTGTGACAGATAGCTGTGCATGTATGCGCGCATGTGTGACTGATACCTTCGTGTCTGTGTGAGACTGATACGTCTGTGATAGACTGGTACCTGTGTGTGTGTGTGTGTGTGTGTGTGTGTGTGTGTGTGTGTGTGTGAGAGAGAGAGAGAGACTGATACGTGTGTGTGTGAGAGAGAGAGAGAGTGGCACCTGTGTGTGTGTGTGTGTGTGTGTGTGAGAGAGAGAGACTGATGCCTGTGTGTGTGTGTGAGAAACCCGTACTGTGTGCATGTGTGAGATACCCGTACTGTGTGCATGTGTGAGAGACCTGTACGGTGTGAGTGAGATTGCGAGAGAGATCTGTATGGTGTGAATGAGAGAGTTAACCGTACTGTGTGTGTATGTGAGAGGGATTTCTGTGCTGTGTGCGTGTGAGAGAGAAATACCTGTAATATGTGTGAGATGATGGTACTGTGTCTGTGTGAGTGATATCTGTGCTGTGTGTGTGCGCACGATGCCTATACTGTGTGCGCGTGTGTGTGAGAGATACCTGTTCTGTTTGCATGTGTGAGAACAGAGAGAGAGAAATACCTGTATTGTATGTGAGTGAGAGATATCTGTACTGTTTGTGTGTGAGAGAGAGAGAAGGATACCTGTACTGTGTGTGCGAGGTAATGAGAGGGTCTTTAGTCTTACCTTTGCAAAAATAGAAGTGTGAACTGTTGTGGAGATGCCAGGGTTAGGACTGTGGGTAGCGAGGTTAGGCCTTCATTGTAAGTAGCTGATAGGTGGTGTCGTATAGAGATACCAGTACTCTGTGTGTGAGAGAGATACCTGTACTGTGAGAGAGAGGGACACATGTGTGGGTGTGTGTGTGTGTGTGTGTGTGTATGTGTATGAGAGAGAGACCTGTACTGTCTGTATGTGTGTGTGTGTGTTTGAGAGAGATACTTATAATACTTGTAATGTGTGAGAGAGATGCCTGTACTGTGACAGACGGAGAGACGTGTGTAATAGAGACTCTACTGTCTGTGTGTGTTGTGACTATATGACATAGCAGTAGAATTGGGGCATTTGGCCCATCAAGTCTACACCATTTCATGACGGCTGATCCTTTTTTTCCCCTTTTCAGCCCCACTCCCTGGCCTTCTCCCCGCAACTTTTAATGCCGTGTCCATTCAAGCTCTGCCTTAAATACACCCAACAGTCTGGCCTCCACAGCTGCCTATGGTAACAAATTAAACAAATTCGTATCCAAATGTTGTAAGGACTAGATAGGATGGTTGTGGAGAGGATGTTTCCTTTGATGGAGGTTCCAGAACTAGAGGGCAGAGCCTCAAAATTGAGGGGCGATCTTTTAGAACAGAGGTAAGGAGGAATTTTTTTAGCCAGAGAGTAGTAAATCTGTGGAATGCTCTGCCACAGACTGGCGGAGGCCAAGTCGTGCATATATTTAAGGTGTAAGATGATTGTTTCTTTATCAGTCGGGGCATCAAGGGATTTGGCAAACAAGAAAATCTGCAGATGCTGGAAATCTGAGCAACACGCACAAAATGCTAGAGGAGCAGCAGGCCAGGCAGCATCATCTATGGAAAAGAGTCCTGCCAAACCTCAACTGTAAAGGATATGGCGAGAAGGCAATTAGACCATAAGACATTGGGGCAGAATTGTGCCGTCTGGCCCATCAGATCTGCCACGCCATTTCATCATGGCTGATCCTTCTTTTTTCCTCTCCTCTTCAACCCCAGTTCTCGGCCTTTGATGCCATATCCAATCAAGAACCTATCAATATCTGCCTTAAATACACCCAACGACCTGGCCTCAAATTCCACAAATTCACCACCCTTTGGCTAAAGAAATTTCTCCGCATCTCTGTTTTGAAAGGGCATCCCTCTATCCTGAGGCTGTGCCCTCTTGTCCTAGACACTCCCACCATGGGAAATATACTTTCCACACCTACTCTGTCTAGGCCTTTCAACATTCAAAAGGTTTTAATGAGATTCCACCTCATCTTTCTGAATTCCAGCGAGTACAGACCCAGAGCCATCAACCGTTCCTTATATGATAACCCTTTCATTCCTGGAATCATCCTTGTGAACCTCTGCTGAACCCTCCCCAATGCCAGCGTTCTCCTTTTCTAAGGTGAGGAGCCTAAAGTACTGAAGGTGAGACCTCACCAGTGCTTTATAAAGCCTCAGCATCACATCTTTGCTCTTGTATTCTAGACCTCTTGATATGAATGCTAACATGGCATTTGCCTTCCTCAACCTGCAAGTTAACCTTCAGGGTGTTCTGCAGAAGGACACCCAACTCCCTCTGCATCTCAGATTCCTGGATTTTCTCCCTGTTTAGAAAATAGTCGACACACTTATTTCTACTTCCAAAGTGCATGACCATGCATTTTTCAACATTGTATTTTATTTGCCACTTTCTTGCCCATTCTCCTGATCTGTTTTAAGTCCTTCTGCATCCTACCTCTTTCCTCAACACTACCTGCCCCTCTACCACTCTTCGTATCATCTCCAAACTTGGCAACAAAACCATCTATTCCATCATCTAAATCATTTAGAAATAGCATAAAAGGAAGTGGTCCCATCACTGACCCCTGTGGAACATCACTGGCAGCCAACCAGAAAAGGATCCTTTTAATCCCTCTCGCTGCCTCCTACCAATCAGCAAATGCTCTAACCATGTTAGTAACTTTCCTGTAATGCCATGGGCTCTTAACTTGGTAAGCAGCCTCACGTGTGGCACCTTGTCAAAGGCATTCTGAAAGTCCAAATATTCAACATCCACTGAATCCCCTTCATCTATCCTACTTGTAATCTCCTTAAAGAATTCCAACAGGTTCGTCAGGCAGGATTTTCCCTGAAGGAAACCATGCTGACTTTGTATTATCTTGTCCTGTGTCACCAAGTACTCCATCACCTCATCCTTAACGATTGGCTCTATAATTTCCTTTCTGCTGCCTTGTCCTTAAACAGTGGAGTAACAGTTGCAATTTTCCAGTCCTCTGGCACCATGCCAGAGTCCAATGATTTCTAAAAGATTATTTCTAATGCCACCACAATCTGTAATGCTACCTCTTTCGGAACCCTAGGGTGCAGTTCATCTGGTCCACGTGACTTTAGGTCTTTCAGCTTTTTGAGCACCTTCTCTCTAGTAACAGTAACTGCACCCACTTCTTTTCCTTCACACACTACAACATCAGGCATACTGCTAGTGTCTTCCACAGTGAAGATTGATGCAAAATACTTTTAGTTCCTCAGCCATCTCCTTGTACCCCGTTATTATTTCTCCTGCCTCATTGTCTAGCAGTTCTATATCCACTCTCATTTTTCTTTCATTTTTAACATACTTGAAAAAACTTTTACTATCCACTTTGATATTATTTGCTAGCTTGCTTTCATATTTCAATTTTCCCTTCTAATGATTTTTTTTTAGTTGCTGTCTATAGGTTTTTAAAAACTTCCCAATCCTCTATCTTCCCACTAATTTTTGCTTTATTGTATGCCTTCTCTTTTGTTTCTACATTAGCTTTGACTTCCTTTGTCAGCCATCGTTGTATTTTGCCATTTGAGTATTTCTTCATTTTTGGAATACACCTGTCCTGCCCCTTCATTTCCTCAGAAACACACGCCATTACTGCTCTGCTGACATCCCTGCCAGCAGCGCCTTCCAGTTTACTTTGGCCAACTCTTCTCTCATAAAAAGGCATCCGTTATTCTTGCGAGATCATGGATCTGCACCTGGAAAGTCTTCACTCTCCAGGGCGCAGGCCTGGCCAAGGTTGTATGGAAGACTAGCAGTTGCCCATGCTGCAAGTTGCCCCTCTCCACGACACCAATGTTGTCCAAGGGAAGGGCACTAGGACCCATACAGCTTGGCACCAGTGTTGTCGCAGAGCAATGTGTGATTAAGTGCCTTGCTCAAGGACACAACACACTCCCTTGGCTAGGGTTCGAACTCACGACCTTCAGGTCGCTAGTCCAATGCCTTAACCACTTGGCCACATGCCCACTCCTCTCATACCACTGTAATTTCCCTTACTTCACTGAAATACTGCTACATCAGACTTTACTTTCTCCCTATCAAATTTCAAGTTGAACTCAATCATATTGTGATCACTAGTTCCTGAGGGTTCTTTTACTTAAAGCTCCCTAATCACCTCTGGTTCATTACATAACACCCATTCCAGTATAGCTGATCCCCTAGAAGGCTCAACGACAAACTGCTCTAAAAAGCCATCTCTTAGGCATTCAACAAAACTCACTCTCTTGAGATCCATTACTAACCTGATTTTCCCAATTGCCCTACATGTTAAAATCTCCCATGACTACCTTAACATTGCCCTTTCAACACGCCTTTTTGTATTTCCTGTTGTAACCTGTGGTCCACCTCCCAGCCACTGTTGGCAGGCCTGTATACATTGCCATTAGGGTCCTTTTACCCTTACAGTTTCTTAACTCAACCCACAACATAATCCGATCCTGTGTCACATCTTTCTACTGATTTGATGCCAATCTTTACCAGTGGAGCCACGCCACCCCCTCTGCCTACCTTCCTATCCCTCCGATATAATGTGTAACCATGGACATACAGCCCCCAGCTACCACCATCTCCCAAGCACTCCCTAGCCCCGTTTGCATCTCAGCTTTTTGTATTTTCTCCCAGTTTAGTAAATAGTCTGTACATTTATTTCTTCTACTAAAGTGCATGACCGTGTGCGTATGAGAGAGCAAAAGAGAGAAAGATACCTGTTCTGTGTGTGTGTGAGTGAGAGATACCGCTAAGATAGCCATGTGGGTGGAGAGATTCCCTCCCTGATACTTCCCTGTTCACTGACCAGGGTCTATTCCACCCCTCCCAGGAAGAGGAGCCCACCGCTCGGGGGTTCAGCATCAACATCACCCACTTCCCTGTCGCTGCAGCCCAGCCTAGGGTACCCAGCATCACGGAGTACCACCCCAACACAATCCCCTTACCTCGGCACGGTGAGTACAGAAACGTCTGCCACCAATCTCTTTTCCCCCATCTCTCCACCTGTCCATCTGTCCCACACTTAAACCCCAACACTGTTTGTCCCAACGTCCCTCTGTCCCCAGCGCCATCATCCGCCCCCCCCACCCCACGCCCCATATCCCCTCTCCCCGTCTGTTCCTGCACTCACCCCCATGTGTTATTGACAGGTGGGCTCGCCAAACTTCACCCAGTTCCCCAGTGAGTACCTCTCCGCGTATGCAGATCCCCAGGGAGCCCCTGCAACCCCCACCGGCCCCCTCCCCTGCACTCGTGGCGACCGGGGCAAACGTGAGAAGAGAGGCAAGCCCCCCAAAGGCAAGAGGTGCAAGGTAGGCTGGAGAGGGTGGGAGGGACTGGGGGGTGAGGGATGGAGAGACAAGGGGAGTGGGGACAAGTTGAAAGGGTCCAGAGAGAATGTTTGGGTGGGGGAGTGTGTGGGAAAGATAGAGGGATAAAGTAATTGGAAGAAAGAGAGTCAGGAACAAGGGAAGAAGAGTGTGAAGGAGGTGAGGAATGGAGAGAGGATAAGTTGAGGATAGGTGAGACTCGAATGAGGGAGGGAGATGCAGGGAGAGGGCAAAGAGAGTTGAGATAGGGTTGGGAGGAAGGAGGGGAAGGGAGTGAGACCAGGGAGGAAAGACAATTCAGAGCGTGGTAGTAGGTGAGATAGGGAATGAGGGTGGAGGGTGGTGAGGGAATGAAGGTGGAGGAATGAGGATGGAGGGGTGGAGAGGGAATGAGGGAGGGGGTGGAGGGGGAATGAGGGAGGGGGTGGAGAGGGAATGAGGGCGGAGTGGAGTAGAGTACGGGGGGTGGGGAGAGAGGAAATGATGTGGAAGAGGAAGGGGGTCGGGAGGAGGAGAGTATGGTCATTGAGAGGAGTGGGGAAGGAGACGGGATGGTGGGGACAGAAATGGGTATAGTGGGGGAGCAGGAATGAAGGACACATAGAGATTGGGAGGGTTGAGTGGGACACAGGCAAAGTAAAAGAATAGGGGGAAATGAGGTGCCTCAGCTGCACCACTGATTCTCAGTGACATTGTGTTCTGTAAGCGAGTACAGATGATCTTTAATTCTATGTGTGTGTCTCTCTCTCTCCTTCCCCCCCCTCCTCTCCCTCCTGCTCCTGACCCCACTCCACCTCCCCGTCTCCCACCTCCACCCCACCTCACCTCCCCATCTCCTACCCCCACCCCACCTCACCTCCCCTCCCCGTCTCCTGCCCCACTCATCCACTGCCCCGTCTCCCCGTCCCCTGCCCCACTCATCCACTGCCCCGTCTCCCCGTCCCCTACCCCACTCGTTCCCTGCCCCATCTCCCCCGTCCCCTACCCTGTTTTCCCCCATCCCCTGCCCCGTTTTCCCCCGTCTCCTGCCCCACTCTCTCTCACTCCCTACACCTCAACTCCCAGCTTCCAGCCTCACTACGTTCCAGCCCCCCGGGTTCTGTGAGCCTCCCGTTCTCAGGCCCCCCGGACCCTCTCCCTGCCCTCTCATCCAAGCTGCCTCCTGCCACCATCCTCAGCACTGTCCCCCATCAGATGTTTAGCACCACTGGTGAGGGCAGTGAGGATGAGCCCATCGATGGTGATGATGACCTAGTCATCGATATCCCTGAGTGATCCCTGACCCCAACTATCAACTACTGACCTCAGACACTGCTTGACCCCCTTCCCCAGACCCTTAATACTGACTCCTGTCCTTGTGAAACCCCATCAAGCACATTGCCCCAGTCTCTCAGTGGCTCCCGACCCCTGACCCGAAGTGGCTCCCAACTTGACTCTGTGTACCCCCCACCGTAACTGAATGTCCTGACCCTTGACCCGGTGCACCAAACCCAGACCTCAATCCTCTTTACGATCAGATGAGCAGTTTCCCTCCAGGAGGACGAGCCATCCAATTGGCTGGCACACCAGGGCAGCTCATGGTCAACTGGCCAACACTCCCTGGGGGTTGGATCAGATGCTGAGCTACCCAGCTGCCCTCCCGTCCCCATTGGCTGGCTCCTCTGAGTGCCCCAGTCTGACCGAGTCATACCCTCACTGTGCTTTGCCCTGGCTCTGATTGGCTGCCTTCCCAGAAGGAGCTCCTCATTCCGTTGGCTGACTACAAACTGAGCTCCCCTTCTTATTGGCTTATTCCCTTACCAGCTCTCCCTGCCCAGTTAATCATGGGCCAGGAAAGCTCCAGTTCTGATTGACCGGCTGCCCAGAGAGCTCCCCTTCCAATTGGCTGACCAGTTAGCCATCTGATTGACCCATGTCGTGAAGCTGAGAACCGATTGTCCATTGACTTCCCCACCCACCCCCACCGCCATCCAGTAGTTTTCAGGGGGTGGGGGTATGGGGGGATGGGTGTAGCTCACTACAATCATCAATCTGCCAATTTCTTCGCGTGTTTTGTAGTGAGAAGGGAGTAAAAGGAATGAAAACCTACAAGATCTCATTTTCTCTCTTTCTTCCCTTGTCCTGTCATTCGGAGTTATGGGAGAGGAGAATGGAGGTGGAAGGCAGCTGGAACACTGGGTACAGATAGGCAGGGTGGTGAAGAAGGTGCCCTGAGTACAGGGGTAGGGATGCTCTGTTTCAGTTGTATGAGATGTTTGTGAGGCCACACTGTGTTCAGTTTTGATCACCCTTCTGCAGGAAAGATGTCGTGAAACTAAAAACAGTAGAGAGGAGATTTACGAGGATGTTGCGGGACTCGGGGCTGGGTTATGTATTCACACTGGACAGGTGGCTTTACAGAGAGGCACATATAGAGTGGATCTTTCTATCAGGGCAGTGGATACTAGAATCTGATTATCTGCAAGGAGAAATTCTGCAAACAGGAGAATATTAGAGGGACCTGGGGTATAGGTACATGCTTCCCTGAAAGTGGAGTCACAGGTAGACAGGGCGGTGAAGATGATATTTGGCACGCTGACCTCATCAGTACAGGAATTGCAGTGTCACTCATATATGAAGGTGGTTAAAAAGGTGTATTGTGTGTTGGCCTTCAGTAGTCAAGAGATTGAGTTCAAGAGCTGCAAGATAATGTTCCAGCTCTATAACATTCCCATTTTAGAGTTGGGCACTTGAATGAATTCAGCACAACACTGTAGGGCAAAGGGCCAGTTCCTGTGCTGTACTGTTCCATGGCTTGAGGGCCGGGTCGAGACGGGGTGGGGGGTGGTGGGCATTGGAGGTAGGAAGTATTGACGTGCCGTGGTGGATCACTATGTCAACTTTGGCAAGACGGGCTTCAGTTCCAGCCCCCAGCCGGAGATGGTGCTGCAAAGCAGGTGTGACATGTTTACATAGGAAAAATACTTTGAAGGCTTTGGAGGTGGTGTGGAGCAATGAGGAGAATCTGGCTTGTTAGGTCAGAGGGGTGTAAAGGACAGGTGAAGGGAAGAGGGATGGGGGGAAAGGGTTGGAACAGTGTGAAGATACCAGTTTTGTTGGGTCGGACGGGGTAAATGATGGGTGAGGGACGCGGTGTGTGAAGCGATGAGGAGATACCTGTGCTGTTGAGTCTATAATGGATGGGGGCGAGAGGGAGTTGAGGGACAGAAGTTGTAATTGGTCATGATCCTGGCAGGATTTCTGGAGGAAGACGTTCCCTGTATTAGGGGAGTCTAGAACCAGAGGTCACAGCCTCAATAGAGGCACATCCATTTAGAACAGAGGTGAGGAGTAATTTCTTTAGCCAGAGGGTGGTGAATCTGTGGAATTCATTGTCAGAGAAGCCTTTACAGGCCAAGTCATTGGGGATTTTAAGGTAGAGACTGATAGATCCTTGATTAATCAGGGTGTCAAACGTTAAGGGGAGAAGGCAGAAGAATGGGGTTGAGGGATAATAAATCATCCATGATGGAATGGCGAGGCAGATGCAATGGACCGAGAAACCTAATTCTTAGGTTTTATTGTCTTGCTGTCTTCTGAGCAGTCAGATCCACCTCAAGGAGTGGTGAGGGAGCATCAGAGACTGCTGTGAGTTATTGGGCACAGGGACAGAAGTTGAGAAACATCTTGAAATAGCTTCAGTTTAACGATAGTTCTGTGGCTTTTCTCTACTCTCTCCCTTCCTCCTTCTGTAAACATTCAGACCACATCCTCATTTCCCTTCCTCCTCACTCTCCACCCCCCGCTCACCCCGCCCCGTCCACCTGCCCGCTCTCACCCCCGTCCCCCACACCGCCTCTGTCCACCCCCCGCTCTTACCCCGCCCCCGCTTTCACTGCCCTGTCCACACCCCGTCTCTCCCCGCCCCCGTCCGCGCCCCGTCTCTCCCCGCCCCCGTCCGCGCCCCGTCTCTCCCCGCCCCCGTCCGCGCCCCGTCTCTCTCCGCGCCCCGTCCACACCCCGCCCCTGTCCACCCCCCGCTCTCTCTCCGTCCCCGTCCCCCCCTGCTCCCTCCGTCCCCGTTCCCCCCCCCCCACTCTCTCTCTGTCCCAGTTCCCCCTGCTCTCTTACTGTCCCCCTCTCTCTTCCTTGAATACAGGAGCTTGAATATCAGCTTCTTGCTGCAAAAGCCATTGGTGAGGCTGGTCACTGTGTGCAGCTCTGGGAAGGGTGTAATTAAGCTGGAGAAAAGATTGCAGGAAATTTACAGGGGGATGCCTCTTTATCCAGACGGCTTGAGTTCCTGTGTGTCGACATCTCAGAGGGTCTGTCCTGGGCCCCGCATACGGTTGCTGTCATGAAGAAGGCATACCAGCTGCTGTAATTCACAGACGACAGCTGAGGAGGTTTTGTACATCACCAGAGACCAGCAAATTTCTGCGGATGCACGACGGAGAGTATTCTTACTGGTTGTGTCACAACCTGGTATGAAGGTTCCAATGCACGGGATTGGGAAAAGCTCCAGGGGGTGACAGACCAACCAGCTCGTGCTGCACCTGCCCTTTCACCTCCTCCCTCACGTCCATTCATGGGCCCACAAGGTCCTTTCAGGTGAAGCAACACTTCACCTGTGAATCTGTTGGACTCTTCTACTGTATCCAGTGCTACAGATGTGGCCTCCTCTACATTGGTGAAGGATGCTTCATGGAGCATCTTCTCTCCCTGCGCAACAAGTAGGATTTCCTACCGGTCAGTAATTTTAATTCCAGTCCCCATTCCCTTTCAGTCATGTTAGTCCACGGCCTCCTCTACTGCCACGATGAAGCCACTCTCAGGTTGGAGGAGCAACGTTTGGGTAGTTTCAACATGATGGCATGTATGTTGGTTTCTCTAACAGGATAATTTTCCGCCCTCCCACCCTTCTTCTTCCATTCTCCACTCTGGTTCCCCTCTTAACTTCCTCTCTTGTTACATGCCTATAACCTCCCCCAGTGCCCCTCCTCCTTCCCTTACTTCCATGATACACTGTTCTTTTCTATCAGATTACTGCTTTCTCAGCCCTTTACCTTTTCTCCCTGTCATCTTCCAACTTTTTACTAATCCGCCTCTCACCCCCTAGTTTCACCAATCACCAGCCAGCTTGTACTCTTTCCCTACCCACCTCCCCACCCTATTATTCTGACTTCTGGCCCCTTACTTTCCTGTTTTCCTGATGAGCCCAAAAGGTCAACTGTTTATTCTTTTCTAAAGATGCTGCCTGACCTGCTGAATTCCTGTAGCATTTTGTGTGTTACTCCATCATGGGAACTAGCCTCTCTGCTATCAAAGATATCTTCAATATGCGATGCATCAAGAAGGTGGCATCCATCATTAAGCACCCTCACCATCCAAGCTGTGCCCTCTTCTTAGTACTACTGTCAGGGGGGAGGTAGTGTTCATGGACCATTGAAGAGCGAATGGTCGATGAACACTAACTCACGATTTTGTTCTCATTTTGCACTACCTATTTTTTTAATTGCTCATTGTAACTTTATAAAAAAAATTTTGTCTTGCCACAAAACATCCAATTTCACAACAGGTACCATTGATAATGATTCTGATTCTAACCTATAAGGAGTTGATGTTGTTAAGGCCAAGTTTGGATTATTGCAGTCACCTACCAACAGGAAAGATGTCAATAAGATTGAAGGAACATAGAAAAAAAATTTACAAGGATTTTGCTAAATCTTAAGGACCTGAGTTATAAGAAGGGGTTTAATAGGTAAAGACTTTATTCTTTGGCGTGTACTTTATACTTTATTGTCGGCAAACAATTGGTACTAGAACGTACAATCATCACAACGATATTTGATTCTGCGCTTCACACTCCCTGGATTACAAATATTAAATATTAAAGATATTAAAAATAGTTAAAATTAGTAAATATTAAACATTTAAATTATAAATCATAAATAGAAAAATGGAAAGTAAGGTAGTGCAAAAAAACCGAGAGGCAGGTCCGGATATTTGGAGGGTACGGCCCAGATCCGGGTCAGGATCCGTTCAGCAGTCTTATCACAGTTGGAAAGAAGCTGTTCCCAAATCTGGTCGTACGAGTCTTCAAGCTCCTGAACCTTCTCCCGGAGGGAAGAGGGATGAAAAGTCTGTTGGCTGGGTGGGTCGTGTCCTTGATTATCTTGGCAGCACTGCTCCGACAGCGTGCGGTGTAAAGTGAGTCCAAGGACGGAAGATTGGTTTGTGTGATGTGCTGCGCCGTGTTCACGATCTTCTGCAGCTTCTTTCTGTCTTGGACAGAACAACTTCCATACCAGGTTGTGATGCACCCTAGAAGAATGCTTTCTACGGTGCATCTATAAAAATTAGTGAGGGTTTTAGGGGACAGGCCAAATTTCTTTAGTTTTCTCAGGAAGTAAAGGCGCTGGTGGGCCTTCTTGGCTTTGAACTCTGCTTGGTTGGACCAAGTCAGGTCATTTGTGATATTGACCCCGAGGAACTTAAAGCTTTTGACCTGTTCCACTTCCGCACCGCCGATGTAAATTGGGTCGTGCAGTCCACTACTCCTTCTGAAGTCAACAACCAATTCCTTCGTCTTGCTGGCGTTGAGGGATAGGTTATTGTCTTCGCACCATGCCGCCAGGTTCTTAATTTCCTCTCTGTACTCAAACTCATCATTACCCGAGATACGGCCTACAATTGTTGTGTCATCAGCAAACTTATATATTGAGTTTGATGGAAACTTGGCTACACAATCATGGGTCTACAGTGAGTACAGCCGGGGGCTGAGTACACAGCCTTGTGGGGCACCGGTGCTCAGAGAGATTGTAGAGGAGAGCTTCTCCCCTATTTTTACACGTAAACACGAGGAATTCCGCAGATGCTGGAAATTCAAGCAACACACATCAAAGTTGCCGGTGAACGCAGCAGGCCAGGCAGCATCTCTAGGAAGAGGTACAGTCGACGTTTCGGGCCAAGACCCTTCGTCAGGACTAACTGAAGGAAAAGCTAGTAAGAGATTTGAAAGTGGGAAGGCCCACTAGCTCTTCCTTCAGTTAGTCCTGACGAAAGGTCTCGGCCTGAAACCTCTTCCTAGAGATGCTGCCTGGCCTGCTGCGTTCACTGGCAACTTTGATGTGTGTTGTCCCTATTTTTACAGCCTGGGTCCTGTCTGTGAGGAAGTTGAAGATCCAGCTGCAGATCTGAGTGCTAAGGCCCAGGTTCCGGAGCTGAGGAATCAGTTTATTTGGAACGATGGTATAAAAGGCAGAGCTGTAGTCAATGAAAAGGAGCCTTACATATGAGTCTTTATTCTCCAGGTGTTCTAAGGAGGAATGTAGGGCCAGAGAGATGGCATCTGCCGTTGACCTGTTGCTCCGGTAGGTGAATTGCAAAGCGTCGAGGTTGACCGGTAGGCTGTGGTTGGTGTGTGCCAAAACCAATCTCTCGAAGCACTTCATAGCAATTTATGTCAGAGCCACAGGTCGATAGTCATTCAGACATGCCACCTTGCTCTTCTTCGGCACTGGGATTATCGTTGCCTTCTTAAAACACGAGGGGATCTTAGACTAAAGCAAGGAGCAGTTGAAGATGTCAGCAAACACTCCAGCTAGCTCCCTTGCACAGGCCCAGAGAACCCGTCCCAGGACGCCTTCTGGATCCGTCGCCTTCCTTGGATTTATCTTCAGGAACGCCCTTCTAACATCCTCCTCAGTGACGATGAATCTCGATGCCACCAGGTCTGGTTCATCCGGAGGGAGCGGGACGCTCCTCTTCTGTTCGAATCTTGCATAGAATAAGCGCCACAGTTATTGATATTCCCAGCCTTTTCTTCGCGCCAAGTGATCTCACTTAGACCCTGCCATAGTCTACTGGCATCCTTCTGATTAGCCTGGGCTTCCAACTTGGCTCGATATTGCCTCTTGGCACCCTTAATGGCTTTCCGGAGCTCACGCCTGGATTCCGTGTAGCGACTGGTATCCCCAGACCTAAAAGCCGCAGCTCTAGCCTTTAAAAGGGACTTGACCTCATAATTCACCCAAGGTTTCCGGTTAGGGAGTACTCGGTTCGTCTTGCTAGACACACAGTCCTCCGTGCATTTCCAAATAAAGTCCGTTACAGCTGAGGCATACTCATCGAGGTTAGCTGCTGAGTCCTTGAATACTAACCAGTCCAGGAGAATGAGGGGAGATTTGATAAGAGATGTACAAAATTTATGAGGGGTATAGGTAGGGTAAATTGAAGCAGACTTTTTCCACTGAGGTTGGGTGAAACTACAAGTAGAGGTTAAGAGTGAAGTGTGAAATGTTTAAGAGGAACATGAGGGAGAACTTCATCACTCAGAGGGTAGTGGGAGTGTGTTATGAGTTGCCGGTACAAATGGTGGATGTGGGTTCAATTGCGACATTTAAGGGAAGTTTGGATAGGTACATGAATGGGAGGGTGAGGAAGGCCTATGGTGTGCAGGTTGATGGGACAAGACAGAATAACAGTTCAGCATGGACTAGATAAGTTGAAGGGTGTATTTCTGTATTATAGTGCTCTATGATTGAGAGACTGGGTAATCTAGGACTGTTTTCCTTGGAATGAAGAATTACCTGACAAGGTTTATAAAAGCACGAGAGATTTAGTTAAGGGGAATGGTCATAGTCGTTCTCTCCCAGGGTGGGAGAGACTAAAGATAGAGGGCAGAGGATTAAGATAAGAAGGAAGAGATTTAAAGGGGCAGTTTTTGACAGATGCACCATAGAAAGTTTGAGAATGGCACTCAAATAGTTGGTGTCATCCACATTGGAGAAGGTTATCAGGATTTATAGAGGGATCTTGGATCAGCTGGAAAAGTGGTCCAAGAAATGGCAAATGAAATTTAATTCCAGCAAGTGTGAGGTATTAACTTTGGGAAGACAAACCAAAGTAGTGCTTTCTTTGTGAATGGCAGGACCCTGGGAAATGTAGAACAGAGGGACCTAGGAATGCAGATACAAGGTCCCCTGAAAGGACGGTAAAGAAGGTGTTTGGCACATTAGCCTTCATCAGTCAGGACTCTGGATACAGGAGTTGGGACGTCATGTTGCAGTTGTTGGTGTGACTGCACTTGCAGTGCTGTTAATCAGAATCAGGTTTATTACCACTGACAAACATGGTGAAATTTGTTGTTTTTTGCAGCAGCACAATGCAATACATTTAAATAATTACAATGTAACAACAAGAAATATTAAATAAATAGTGCAAAAACAGAGTAAAATAGTGAGGTTGTGTCCATGGGTTCCCTGAAATCTGATGGCAGAGGGGAAGAAACTGTTCTTGAAACTACCATCGATGAGAACTAGTGAGTTTTCCCTTAACTTCCCCTTCCTGAAGTTCATAATCAGTTCCTTGATCTTACTGACATTGAGAGCAAAGTTATTGTTGCAATACCGCTCAACCAGCTGATCTGTCTCACTCCACCTATCTGAAATTCTGTCAACAATAGTTGTCATCGGCAAAGGTATAGATGTTTTTTGAGCTGTGTTTAGCCACTCTGTTGGTGTAAAGAGAGTAGAGCAGTGGGCTAAGCACACACCCTTGAGTTGCACAGTGTTGATTGTCACCAAGGAGGTGTTATTACTGATCTGCACAGACTCTGGCCTCCCAGTGAGGAAGTCAAGGACCCAGTTGCAGAGGCGGGGTATAGAGGCCCAAGTTCTGGAGCTTGTTGATTATAATCTGAGCCAGAGGGTGGTCCATAAATGGAATGAGCTGCCGGAGGAAGTGATCGAGGCAGGTACATTAACAACATTTAAAGGACAGTTGGACAGGTACAGTACATGGACAGAAAAGATTTAGATGGATAGTGGACAAATGCAGGCAAATGGGACCGGCTCAGATAGGGATCCAGACGGGCATGGCCTGTTTACCTGCTGCGTGACTGTGAAACAAGCCCTGGAATTCTCAAAAAGAAATATGCAGGAGGTTGCCTCAGTTAACATTACATGAGAGGGTCAAAGTCAGAAACAGGAACAGCATTTCACAATGACAACTCTGGTTCTTCAACATCTCAATTCCTTGAATTATACTGTACTGCAGCCTCAAAAAAGAAGTCATGACTTCTTATAAGTGCCAACTTTCCAGCTTTGAGCTCAGAGCTATTCAAGCATAGGGAAGTTGGAAGAACACTCACCAGTGCTCGTTGAAAGGTGGGCAGTGGACAGGGTGAGCAGTTTCAAGTTCCTGGATGTCAGCATCTCAGAGAACATGCTGGTGGCTCTAATTTATTAGGAGTTTGAGATTTGTGATGTCACCAAAGACGCTTACAAATTTCTACGATGTACAGTGGAGAGCATCCTGACTGGTTGTGTCACTACCTGGTCTGGAGTTCCCAATGCCCAGGATTACAGCAGGCTGCAGAGGGTTGAAAACTCAGCCAAGTTCCAGTTCCATCACAGGCAAAATCCTCCCCATTATCGAGGACATCTCCAAGACAGGCAATGTCAATCACTAAGAACCCTCACCATCTGGGACACACTGTATCCTCTTCTCATTACTACTATCAGGAGGACATACAAGAGATTAAAGACCCACTCTGCACAGGCCCTTTGGTCCAGGGTGTACTGACCTTTTAAACTACTGGATCAATCCAACCCTTCCCTCCATGTCATAGGAATGGAATTAAGCCATTTAGCTTATCGAGTCTGCTCTGCTCATGGCTGATACCAGATCACACTCAATCCCATATACCTGCCTTCTCACAATATCCTTTGATGCCCTGACCAATCAGGAAGTGGTCAGCTTCCACCTTAAATATATCCTTTAATGTTAAGCCTCCAACTGTGGCCTTATTTCAACCACGACTTAGTGATGCCCATAACGTCATAATGACTAATCTGTAATTGCACCACGAGTTCATCCATTTTATTGCAAATGCTCCACACATTTAAATACAGCTCCTTCAGTCCTGCATTCTTCACCCTTTTGAATTTTCCCACCTAGCCCTCCATTTTGCTATAATCCAACACACACAAAATGCTGGTGTACCTCTTCCTATAGATGCTGCGTTCCACCAGCATTTTGTGTGTGTCGCTTGAATTTCCAGCGTCTGCAGATTTCCTCTTGTTTGCTACTATCCATGTGTCTTTCTCAGAGTATCCTAAATGTCTCCAAGGATCTCCCTCTACCTCTGCTTCAATTGCCTTAAAAGTGTCCTCTTATTTTAGCCATTGCCGCCCTGAGAAAAATGTGCAGAGTGTTCTCTCTCTCTCTCTCTCTCTCTATGCCTCATTATCTTGTATACCTCTATCAATTCTCTTCTCATCCTCCTTTGCTCCAAAGAGAAAAGCCCTATCTTGCTCAATCTTTCCTCATGACATGCTCTGTAATCCAGGTAGCATCCTGGTAAATCTCTGCACCTTCTCTTAACGCTTCATCATCCTTCCTTTCATCTGACCAGAACTGAACACAATCTTCCAAGTATGGTCTAACAAGCATTTTAAAGAGCTGCATCATTACCTTGTGGCTTTTCAACTCCATTCCCAGACTGTTACATCTTAACCATGCTATCAACTTGTGCAACAATTTTGAAGGATCTATGGCTGTTCTCAAGATCCCTCTGTTACTCCACACTGCTGGGATTCAAGTTCAACCTTCCAGGCTGTATCATGTCACACTTTTCTGTATTGAACTCCATTTGCCTCATCTCAGCCCAGCTCTGCATCAAATCTATGTTCTGTTGTAACGTACGACAGCATTATACACTCTACAACACCACCAACCTTTGTGCCATCTGCAAATTTACTAATCCACCCTTCCACTTGCTCATACAAATCATTTTTAAGTCGCAAAGGGCAGTGGTCTCGGAACAGACACTGGAACACTGGTCACTAACCTCCGGGCAGAATACTCTTGATCTACCACCACCCTCCACCTTCTGCCTTCTGTGGGAAACTACAGATCTGTTTTATGATTATACATTTCCATTTAACACAACATATTCTACACCCTCTTGGTTGCTACCACATCCTTCCTGTAATGGAGCAAGCAGAACTGTACACAATATTCTTTAAGTGTGGTCCAACCAATGTTGTATACAGCTACAAAGTGACATCCCAACTTCTGTACTTGTCTCAGTTTACAAAAGTCAAGGGCATCAAATGTTTTCATCACCATCCTCTCCGTTACCTCTCACTTACACAAAACGCAGAGAGGAATAGGCCTTTCCGCTCATCATATTGTGACAAACTCATTAAACTATTAAGTAAACAGCTTACAAAACTAATCCTTTCCGTTTACCGTGTAGACACTATCTACACAGTCTATAAGTATCTATCCCTCCATTCCCTCCACATCCATGTGTTTAACAGCCTCTTGAACCCTCGACCTCCTATGTAAAAAAATAAAATTGTCCCAGGCATCTCCTTTGAACTTATCCCCCACAGACACACATCTTATGTATGCCCTCTGCTTTAGACCTTTCCAGTCTGGGGATAAAGATACCAGTTCTCTATCTGTGCCTCTCGTGATCTTATAAACCTCAATCAGATCTCCCCTCAGCATCCGCTGCTCCAGAGAAAACCATCCAAGTTTGTCCAGCCTCTGCTTACAGCTCATGCCTTGTAATCCAGGCAGCATGTTCTCGAAAACCCCACACCCTTCCTGTAATAGGGCGACCAGAACTGAATTCAATGCCCCAGATGTGGCCTGACTAGAGTTTTTAAAAGCTGCAACATAACTTCCTGACTTTTGAACTCGGTGCCTCGACTAATAAGGTATGCCTGTCAACCCATGCGGCCATTTTCAGGATCCCTCTGTACGTCAATACTGTTGACGGTCCTATCGTTAACTGTGCCCTGGCCCTAGAAAGACACGGCACAAAACGAACGAACGTCGGTAAAAGACGGCACTGACAACAAACGGTGACATTGGGCGGGCTGCTCACAGAGCTACCAGGTACTTGCTACATATCCTTCTGAACTACAGTCACTGCACCCCGCACCCTTTAATTCTCTTTAAGACATGTACTTTTAAAGCAAACGAACTGGGGATTTTGATCTGAAGGATTTGGCGAACTTGGCAGGTACAACCGTAACTGGGGGCGGAGATTGCAGTGATGCACGACAGCAGAAACAATGCCAGATTAAGCAGAGACCCGAGAGCGGACAACAAACTGGTGTCAGCTGGCGATTGACCCATCTCCCTCTCTTGCTAATGCCATTGGGCGGATGTTGCAGGAGTCTTTGGTCCCACATTCTCCCGTCCCCCTGAACCTCACCCCTCCACTTCTCCCTCAACCCCTCTCCCAACCAAGCCCCTCCTTAATCACTCCTTCCCTCTCTCCCTACCCTCCTCCTCATCGTTCTCTTTCCTTCACTGTCTCCTTTCCTGTCTTCCTCCTCTTTCCTCACTCTCTGCTTTCTCTCCCACTGCCACTCCAGAGAGCTGTTTGTATCACCGTCTGGTATGGAGGCTCCAATTCACAGGATCGGGAAAAGCTGCAGACAGGCAGCTCCATCATGGGCAACAGTCTCCCCAGCACTGGGGACACCTTCAACAGGCAGTGCCCCATTGGTGACATCCCCATTCCCTCTTTCCTTTTTAACTGGGAGGATGTAGACCCCACACTCAGTGATTCAGGAACATCTTCTTCTCCTGATCCATTAGATTTCTTAATGGACATTGAATCCATGAACATGACCTCACTCTCTGACCTAATCATGTTTATTATTTTATTGGAACTTAGAATCGGTTTATTATCACTGATAATTGTCTTGAAATTTGTTGTTTTGTGGCAGCAGTACAGTGCAACACATTAAAAAATTCTGTAAGTTATCAGTATTTGGGGGGGGTGCAAACCAGTGTAGGACTTAGATTTTAAGTAGGGCACTGAGGAGTGTGGTGGAACAAAAGGGTCTGGGAATACTGGTGCATTATTCATTGAAAGTGACTTCACCGGTAGGTAGGGTCGTAAAGAAAGCTTTTGCCACATAGACCTTCATAAATCAAAGTACTGACTACAGGAGATGGGATGTTATGTTGAAGTTGTACAAGCTGTTACTGATGCTGAATTTGGTGTATTGTCACAAACGCAAACAAATTCTGCAGATGCTGGAAATCCAAAACAGCACAAACAAAATGCTGGAGGAGCTCAGCAGGGCAGGCCTGATGAAGAGTCACAGCATGAAACATAAACTGTTGACTCTCTTCCATCGATGCTGCCTGCCCTGCTTGACTTCCTCCAGCATTCTGCGTGTATTTCTTTGGAGTCCTCTGGCCACCTACCTGCAGGAAAGCTTATCAATAAAACTGAGAGTGGAGAGAAAAATTGCAGAGATGTTACTGGAAAATTTGCAAATGGAGAGAGGGAGGAAGAAAGGGAGAGGAGAGAAGGAGGTTCAGGGGGTGGGGATAAAGAAAGTGAAAAGTCGAAGTCAAACTGGAGTTTGTTGTCAGATGCCCAGGTCTATGTGCATAGGTGCAATGAAAAACTTACTTGTAGCAGTGTCACAGCATTCACAGGAAAATGTTAATTCAATATTAATTTTTCACAATTTTTACAAGAAAGACCACAAGCCAAATAAAAGTCCATTGTAGCACAAAGTGATTAATGGTGTTGCTGTGCTGAGAGTTGGTTCAAGAGCTGAAGCGTTGAAAGGAAGTCACTATTCGTGAACCTGGTGAGGTGGGACTTCAGGCTTCTATGTCTCCTGCCCGATGGGAGCTGTAAGAAGATGGTATGACCCGTAAGACGGTGGGGATCTTTGATGGACTTGCAGCAACTCCTCTTATTGATAGTGGGATGGGATATGTCGGTGACATGTTGGGCTGAGTCCACTACTCTCTGCAGCTTCTTACATTCCTGTGCGTTCAAATTGCTGTACCAGACCATGATGCAACCAGTCCGAACACTTCCAACAGGACAACTGTAAATTGTGCTGTAGAATCTTGTACTGGAATTGGTTTATTATCATTACACATACTGAGCTACAGTGAAAAACTTGTCTCAAATACTGTTCATACGGATCAGATCATCACACCAGTGCATTGCGGTAGAACAAGGTAAAGCAATAACAGAATTGAGAGTAGAGTGGAACAGTTACACAGAGAGTGTAGTGCAGGCAGACAGTATAATGCAAGAGCTAGATTGTGAGATCAATATTCTTTTAAGAGCAGTTAGGAGCTGTCCTTCAGCCTGGTGGTACATGCTCTCAGGTTTTTGTATCTTCTGTCTAATGGGAGAGGAGAGAGAGAGAATGTCCAGGATGGGTAGGTCTTGGCTTATGCTGGCTGATTTACTGAGGCAGTGAGAAGTGTAGACAGAGTCCGTGGAGGGGAGACAACTGAGCTGTGTCCACAACTCTCCTTGTGGTCACAGGCAGAGCAGTTGCTGTACCGAGCCCTGATGGATCAGGCAAATGACACTTAAAGGGTTGACGGTGGATATGCAATGGCAAGCATTTAAAGATCGCATGGATGAACTAAAACAATTGTTCATCCTAGTTTGGCAAAAGAATAAATCAAGGAAGGTAGTGCACCCGTGGCTGACAAGGGAAATTAGGGATAGTATCAATTCCAAAGAAGAAGCATACGAATTAGCCAGAAAAAGTGGCTCACCTGAGGACTGGGAGAAATTCAGAGTTCAGCAGAGGAGGACAAAGGGCTTAATTAGGAAGGGGAAAAAAGATTATGAGAGAAAACTGGCAGGGAACATAAAAACTGACTGTAAAAGCTTTTATAGACATGTGAAAAGAAAAAGATTGGTTAAGACAAATGTAGGTCCCCTACAGACAGGAACAGGTGAATTGATTATGGGGAGCAAGGACATGGCAGACCAATTGAATAATTACTTTGGTTCTGTCTTCATTAATGAGGACATAAATAATCTTCCGGAAATAGTAGGGGACAGAGGGTCCAGTGAGATGGAGGAACTGAGGAAAATACATGTTAGAAGGGAAGTGATGTTAGGTAAATTGAAGGGATTAAAGGCAGATAAATCCCCAGGGCCAGATGGTCTGCATCCCAGAGTGCTTAAGGAAGTAGCCCAAGAAATAGTGGATGTATTAGTGATAATTTTTCAAAACTCTTTAGATTCTGGACTAGTTCCTGAGGATTGGAGGGTGGCTAATGTAACCCCACTTTTTAAAAAAGGAGGGAGAGAGAAACCAGGGAATTATAGACCGGTTAGCCTAACATAGGTGGTGGGGAAACTGCTACAGTCAGTTATCAAAGATGTGATAACAGCACATTTGGAAAGCGGTGAAATCATCGGACAAAGTCAGCATGGATTTGTGAAAGGGAAATCATGTCTGACGAATCTCATAGAATTTTTTGAGGATGTAACTAGTAGAGTGGATAGGAGAGAACCAGTGGATGTGGTATATTTGGATTTTCAAAAGGCTTTTGACAAGGTCCCACACAGGAGATAAGTGTGCAATCTTAAAGCACACGGTATCGGGGGTATGGTATTGATGTGGATAGAGAATTGGTTGGCAGACAGGAAGCAAAGAGTGGGAATAAACGGGACCTTTTCAGAATGACAGGCAGTGACTAGTGGGGTACCGCAAGGCTCAGTGCTGGGACCCCAGTTGTTTACAATATATATTAATGACTTGGATGAGGGAATTAAATGCAGCACCTCCAAGTTTGCGGATGACACGAAGCTGGGCGGCAGTGTTAGCTGTGAGGAGGATGCAGGGTGACTTGGATAGGTTAGGTGAGTGGGCAAATTCATGGCAGATACAATTTAATGTGGATAAATGTGAAGTTATCCACTTTGGTGGCAAAAACAGGAAAACAGATTATTATCTGAATGGTGGCCAATTAGGAAAAGGGGAGGTGCAACGAGACCTGGGTGTCATTATACACCAGTCATTGAAAGTGGGCATGCAGGTACAGCAGGCGGTGAAAAAGGCGAATGGTATGCTGGCATTTATAGCAAGAGGATTCGAGTACAGGAGCAGGGAGGTACTACTGCAGTTGTACAAGGCCTTGGTGAGACCACACCTGGAGTATTGTGTGCAGTTTTGGTCCCCTAATCTGAGGAAAGACATCCTTGCCATAGAGGGAGTACAAAGAAGGTTCACCAGATTGATTCCTGGGATGGCAGGACTTTCATATGAAGAAAGACTGGATGAACTGGGCTTATACTCGTTGGAATTTAGAAGATTGAGGGGGGATCTGATTGAAACGTATAAAATCCTAAAGGGATTGGACAGGCTAGATGCAGGAAGATTGTTCCCGATGTTGGGGAAGTCCAGAACGAGGGGTCACAGTTTGAGGATAAAGGGGAAGCCTTTTAGGACCGAGATTAGGAAAAACTTCTTCACACAGAGAGTGGTGAATCTGTGGAATTCTCTGCCACAGGAAACAGTTGAGGCCAGTTCATTGGCTATATTTAGATATGGCCCTTGTGGCTACGGGGGTCAGGGGGTATGGAGGGAAGGCTGGGGCGGGGTTCTGAGTTGGATGATCAGCCATGATCATACTGAATGGCGGTGCAGGCTCGAAGGGCCGAATGGCCTACTCCTGCACCTGTTTTCTATGTTTCTATGTATTCTTTCTGTGGTGCGTTTGTAGAAATTGGAGATAGTTGACAGGGACATGCTGAATTTCTGTACCCTCCTGAGGAAATAGAGGATTTGATGAGCTGTCTTGGCCGCGGTATCTGCACAGGCGGGCCAGGGCAGACTGTTGGTGATGTTCACTCCTGGCAACTTGAAGCTTTTCGACCCACTCAGCCTCAGCATTGGTGATGTTGGTGTGTTTCATGACAACTGGACATCCTCTTGAAGTAAAGAAGTTGGCATGCCTTCTTTGTGCTTTCATTGGTGCAATTTCTAAGCCCAGATTAAATTCTCTGAGATGTTGACGTACAAAGGGATCTTGGGGTCCAAGTCCACAGTTACTTGCTGGAGCTTTGACAGGGTGGTAAACAAGGCCTACAGCATCCTTGCTTTTATTAATTGAGGAATTATCCTGGTTGATGGTGTGTGAGCACTAGTCAATGGATTGGCCCAGTTAATCACTTTGACCAAGTCAATGTTGGGTCTAGAATTGTCCCAGTTCTCAGGGGTTCACCCCTGGTTAATGGCAGTGTGGGCTAGTAGTTATGGTTGGTTCGGACTGGTTAACTGAGGGATTGGGTGGAGCAGGGTGGGGAATGAGAGTGGGTTAGGAGAAGTAAGTTGGGAAGAGCAGGAAAGGAAAGGAGGATGGGGAGGAGGGAAGGGAGAGGGGTGGGGGGCTGGACGGCTGGAGAAGGGTAGGGAGGGTGAATGAAGAGAAGGAAGGGAGGTAGGGAGTTGAGGGGATGGATTGATTGAGTGGTAGTGATGATTAAGGGGTGATGGGAGAGGAGGAGGGGTGGGGTGGAGCTGAGAGGGGTTGGAGGCGGGAGAGGAGGGCTGGTGGAGGAGTTGAAGGTGGAGATGGGTTAAGAGTGGGTGTGCGTTAAAGGATAATTGAGGGGTGGAGTGGGGGTTTGCACACTAACACTACCCCCTCTCTGTAGGCATGAGGGTTGTGTGGGGAGAGCGACTGCGGGGGTCTGGTTGAGGATGGTCTGTGTGGCCAATGTCTGCTGACCCTGGCCCAGAGTTGTGACTGCCATCTGCCCACTCTCAGACTAACGCGTCAGTCACTGGTAAGTCTCCACCACACCCATCCCCGGAACATCTTCCCTGGCTCCTGTCTCCCATCTCCCCACTGTCTGCATCTTTCTCCCCATCACCCATCTCCCTTCTTTACCCCCATTTCCCATCTCTCCACCTTCACCCAGTGTTGTCCTTGCCCACACCCCCGCAACATCTCCATGTCTCGTGATTGCCTGCTCCTTTCTCAAGGTGTGTTTCGTCTCTCTCTTGTCTCACCAATTCCCGTCTCCCCATTTCCAATCTCCCACCTTCACCCATTTCCCATCTCCCACCAGTGAATCTGTACCACTCCCCCCATCTCCTGTCTCCCCACTGTCTGTCCCTTTATCCCGTGCCCTGTCTCTTCCTCATCACCCCCCACCCCCATCTACTGTCTTCACCCATCTGTCTCCTGTCTCTTGCTTGTCTCACCCTGTCACATCCCATCTCTCGTCTTTATTTGTCTCCTCTTACCCCGACTCCTGTCTCCCTCTCATCTCCCTGCCCTCCCCCGTATCCCCACCTGACCCCATTTCCCGCGTGTCCTGTCTCTTCCTTGTTTCACCGTCTCTGTCATCTTCTGTCTCCGTCTCCACTTCATCACTCCCATCATCTCCTTGTCTCCCCAGCAGCACTCTGCAGATTTCCTTACTGTAACTTTTCATTCTCTGCCTCCCTCCCCAGGACTGTGGACGGGGCAGCTGTCGTTGCTGCCCCCTCTGTGACTGTGCCTGTGCCTTCCAGCTGCCCGACTGTGAGACCACCAACTGCATCTGCTTTCAGATCAAACTCCGCTAATGGGGAGAGGACATTCCCTCAGTCCTTCATTCGGCCTTCCAGTGGCTTGGTAATCCACAATATCAGAGCAGAATGAGGCCATTCAGCCCATTGTCTGCTCACAAAATTCTAACCCATTCCCATTCTCCCACCTTCTCTTTTCCCCCCATTATCCATCAAGAACCTATCAGTCTCTGCCTTAAATACCATCAATGATCAGCCCTCCACAGCTGTCCTTGCCAACGAATCCCACTGGTCACCACCTTACAGCTGAGGAAATTCCTCCTCGTCTCATTTCTAAATGAGGCTGTGCTATTGGATCACAGTCTATGCCACTACTGGAGACATCCATAGAACATAGAATAGTACAGCACAGTACAGGCCCTTCAGCCCACTATGTTGTGCCGACCCTCAAACCCTGCCTCCCATATAACCCCCCACCTTAAATTCCTCCATATACCTGTCTAGTAGTCTCTTAAACTTCACTAGTGTATCTGCCTCCACCACTGACTCAGGCAGTGCATTCCACGCACCAACCACTCTCTGAGTAAAAAACCTTCCTCTAATATCCCCCTTGAACTTTCCACCCCTTACCTTAAAGCCCTGTCCTCTTTTATTGAGCAGTGGTGCCCTGGGGAAGAGGCGCTGGCTACCCACTCTATCTATTCCTCTTATTATCTTGTGCACATCTATCATGTCTCCTCTCATCCTCCTTCTCTGCAAAGAGTAAAGCCCTAGCTCCCTTAATCTCTGATCATACTCCAAACTCTCTAAACCAGGCAGCATCCTGGTAAATCTCCTCTGTACCCTTTCCAATGCTTCCACATACTTCCTATAGTGAGGCGACCAGAACTGGACACAGTACTCCAAGTGCCCTCTGCTTTTAGAAACCATAGAAACTACAGCACCGAAACAGGCCTTTTGGCCCTTCTTGGCTGTGCCAAACCATTTTCTGCCTAGTCCCATTGACCTGCACACAGACCATATCCCTCCATACACCTCCCATCCATGTATCTGTCCAATTTATTCTTAAGTGTTAAAAAAGAACCTGCATTTACCACCTCGTCTGGCAGCTCATTCCATACTCCCACCACTCTCTGTGTGAAGAAGCCCCTCCTAATGTTCCCTTTAAACTTTTCCCCCCTCACCCTTAACCCATGTCCTCTGGTTTTTTTCTCCCCTTGCCTCAGTGGAAAAAGCCTGCTTGCATTCACTCTATCTATACCCATCATAATTTTATATACCTCTTATTAAATCTCCCCTCATTTTTCAATGAGATCTTCCCCCTCCTCCTGACCCCAGTCGAGTAGAGGCCCAGGACCCCAGTGGCTCCTCCTGTGTCAAGCCTTCTCCATCCAGGGACCGTCCTCCTGAATCTCCCCTTTCCAATGGCAGCACACAGGGCCCAAAACTGCTCACAGTACTCCAAGTGCGGTCTGACTGATTCCCTATGTACAGCCTCAGTGGTACAGGTCGACCTTCACTAATCCGACTACCTGTAATCTGGTTTCTTCCATACTCTGGCACTGATCATGCTTAATGTGATCCTTCTGTAATTCGGCATTTTCACTAATCCGGTCCCAGTGGTGCTGGATTAGAGAAGGTCGACCTGTACAACATGGAACAATACAGTACAGGCCCTTCGGCCCTCGATGTTGTACCGACCTCGTAACCTACTCCACCATCAAGCTAACCCTTCCCACCCACACAGTCCATCATTTTTCTTTCATCCATGTGCCAATCTAAAAGTCTCTGACACTATCCCCGAGAGGGCATCCCACACATCCACCACTCTCTGTGTAAAACTGCCCCCTGACATCCCCCTATACTTTCCTTCAATCATTTTAGCATTATGCCCCCACATACATACACACACACACACACACACACACACACAGACCGCCTTGTCATTCTGCTGTCGTCACGCTGAGTGTGTGTCTCTCAGTGTCTTCCCTGCTGTATTCTCATCACGGGTCCTAAACCTGGCTGATGGGTTGGCTTTCCTGCGATACACCGCAGAATATTCCATTTCTTCAGTAATGTGTAAATGTTGTTTGTATACTGTCTTTCAGGAAGATACTTCTGTTTGTATTGTAATATGGTTGTAACTACGTGTGTGACGCGTCGTTATAATTCATGTGCAGTCTTAGGTTAACTTTGTGGATAATTAAAGACAGTATGTCTGGTGCCTAAGAAAATGGGGTGGTTCACTCTCAGTGCCAGAGAGAGAGAGAGAATTCACACTGGCCTTGTATACGTGCAGAACTGTGAAAAAGCGCTAGTGCTTTCCCAATGTCCATGACGAATAAACTCTTTCTGGGCCTCCAGCCGGGTACAGGCAGTAATTTTAAGCAACGTTTCAAGGACAAACTCTGCCATCTTCATCAGGGATGATGCAGAACTATCACTGAGTTTACTTGGACATATCTTTTCGTAAATATTGGCAGTTTTCCTTTTTTGCTATTTTTGCTCATTTTTGTAAGTTTGATGTTGCAAACTTAAATGACAGAGAAGGTCATTTAACTTGGAGGGAAGTGGGTTGCGATTGCGGTCCCAGGTCAAAGAGATTCCCTGTGGTGAAAAGTGAAGCAGATGCCTGGGAAGCGGTGGAGACCTCAGAGGAGGAAGAACTCTCCAAACCCTCACTGGAAAATCTGTTCTGAGACTGTTTGCCCAAAAGATGAGAAATTATGCTTTTAGGAAGAAACTCCAAAGCCTGTGGAAGGGTCCAAAGATGCCTTATCAACAAGGTAATGATATTGTGAACCATACCCTCAGGTTCGAGAGGCTGGCCTGAATTTAGCAATGGCCAGAGGAAGAGTGAGTAAGCCAGCTAGTACCACTATAAGACCATAAGACATAGGAGCAGAATTAGGCCATTTGCCCATCAAGTCTGCTCCACCATTCAATCATGGCTGATCCTTTTTTTTCTCCTCAACCCCATTTCCCAGCCTTCTCCCCATAACCTTTGATGCCATGTCCAATCAAGAACCTATCAATCTCTATCTTAAGAGCACCCAATGACTTGGCAACAAATTACATAAATTCACCACCCTCTGGCTAAAGAAATTTCTCTGCATCTCTGTTTTGAATGGACACTGCTCTATCCTGAGGCTGTGCCCTCTTGTCCTAGACTCCCCCACCATGGGAAACATCCTTTCCACATCTACTCTGTCTAGACCTTTCAACATTCGAAAGATTTCAATGAGATTCCCCCCCCCCACATCCTTCTGAATTCCAGTGAGTACAGACCCAGAGCCATCAAACATCCCTCATATGATAACCCTTTTGTTCCTGGAATCATCCTTGTGAACCTCCTCTAGACCCTCTTCAATGCCAGCACATCTCCTCTCAGATGAGGAGCCTAAAACTGCTCACAATACTCAGGGTGAGGCCTCACCAGTGTCTTATAAAGCCTCAGCATCATATCCCTGCTCTTACTAGACCTCTTGAAATGAATGCTAACATGGCATTTGCCTTCTTTACCACCAACTCAACATGCAAGTTAACCTTCAGGGTGTTCTGCACAAAGACTCCCAAGTCCCTCTGCATCTCAGCTTCTCGGATTTTCTCCCCATTTAGAAAATAGCCCGCACATTTATTTCTACTACCAAAGAGCACGACCATGCATTTTCCAACAGTATATTTCATTTGCCACTTTCTTGCCCATTCTCCTAATCTAAGTCCTTCTGCATCCTACCTGTTTCCTCAACACTACCTGCCCCTCCACCAATCCTCGAATCATCTGCACACTTGGCAACAAAGCCATCTATTCCATCATCTAAATCGTTTATATACAGCATAAAAAAACACGGTCCCAGCACCGACCCCTGTGGAACGCAACTAGGCACTGGCAGTAAACTAGACAGGATCCTTTTATTCCCACTCACTGCCTTCTTCAGTCAATGCTCTAACCATGCCAATAGCTTTCCTGCAATACCATGGGCTGTTACCTTGGTAAGCAGCCTAAATGTGTGGCACCTTGTCAAAGGCTTTCTGAAAGTCCAAATATACAACATCTACTGCATCCCCTTTATCTATCCTACTTGTAATATCCTCAAAGAATTCCAACAGGCTCATCAGGCAGGATTTTCCCTGAATGAAACCATGCTGACCTTGTCCTATCTGTCCTGTGTCACCGAGTACTCCATCACCTCATCCTTAACAATTGACTCCAACATCTTCCCAACCACTGAGGTCAGGCCAACTGGTCTATAATTTCCTTGCTGCTGCGTTCCCCCTTTCTTAAAGAGTGGAGTGATATTTGCAATTTTCCAGTCCTCTGGCACCATGCCAGAGTCCAATGATTTTTGAAAGATCATTTATAATGCCACCACAATCTCTAACACTACCTCTTTCAGAACCTTAGGGTGCAGTTCTTCTGGTCCAGGTGACTTATGTACTCTTAGATCTTTCAGCTCTTTGAGCACCTTCTCCCTTGTAATAGTAACTGCACCCACTTCTCTTCTTTCACACACTACAAAATCTGGCATACTGCTAGTGTCTTCCACAGTGAAAACTGATGCAAAATACTCATTTAGTTCATCTGCCATCTCCTTGTCCTCCGTTATTATTTTTCCTGCCTTATTTGCTAGCGGTCCTATATCCACTCTCATCTCTCATTTTTACATACTTGGTATATTTTGATATTATTTGCTAGCTTGCTTTCATATTTTATCTTTTCCCTTCTAATGACTATTTGAGTTGCTGTCTGTAGGTTTTTAAAAACTTCCCAAGCCTCTATCTTCCCACTAACTTTTGCTTTGTTGTATGCCCTTTCTTTTGCTTTTACAATAGCTTTGACATCCCTTGTCAGCCACAGTTGTACTATTTTGCCATTTGAGTATTTCTTCATTTTTGGAATACACATGTCCTGCACCTTCCTCATTTTTCCCAGAAACACACGTCGTTGCTGCTCTGCTGACATCCCTGCCAGCATCTCCTTCCAATTTACTTTGGCCAACTCCTCTCTCATACCACTGTAATTTCCTTTATTCCACTGAAGTACTGCTACATCAGACTTTACTTTCTCCCTATCAAATTTCAAGTTAAACACAATCATATTGTGATCACTGGTTCCTTAGGGTTCTTTTACCTTAAGCTCCCTAATCACCTCTGGTTCATTAGATAACACCCAATCCAGTATAGCTGATCCCCTAGTAGGCTCAACAACAAACTGCTCTAAAAAGCCATCTCTTAGGCACTCAACAAACTCACTCCGTTGAGGTTAATTACCAACCTGATTTTCCCAATTGACCCGCATGTTAAAATCTCCCATGACTATCATAACATTGTCCTTTCGACACACCTTTTCTATTTACCCGCGTAATCTGTGGTTCACCTCCCAGTCACTGTTGGGAAGTCTGTATATAACTGCTATCAGGGTCCTTTTCACCCTTGCAGTTTCTTAACTCAGCCCACGTGGATTCAACATAATCCGATCCTATGTCACATCTTTCTACTGATTTGATGCCAGTCTTTACCAGCAGAGCCACACCACACCCTCTGCCGACCTCCCTATCCCTCCGTTACAAAGTCTAACCTTGGACATTCAGCTCCCAACTATAACCATCCTTCAGCCACGATTCAGTGATGGCCACAACATCATACCTGACCATCTGTAATAGTGCAACAAGATCATCCACCTTATTTCTCATACTCCATGTATTGAGATACAACACCTCGAGTACCATATTTGCTCCCCATTTTGATTCTACATCCCTAACGTACTCATATTCACCCTGTTGGCTGTGACTCTGTCCCATCACCCGCCTGCCCTTCCTGACGGTCTGACTGGACGCTATCTTTACTTTTTTTACCGTCCGTCCTATCCTGAGTCCATTCACTCCGGTTCCCACCCCTCTGCCAAATTAGTTTAAACCGTCCCCAACAGCTCTAACAATCCTGCCCATAAGAATATTGGTCCCCCTCGGGTTCGGGTGTAACCCGTCACTTTTGAGCAGGTCAAAGGTCCCCCAGAGGAGATCGCAATGATCTGCACTGCGGTAGATGGAGAGAGGTCCAACCTCTATCCTGACCTGAAGGAGGCGCTGCTGGCTAACTGATATCTCGGTAGAAACATAGAAACATAGAAAATAGGTGCAGGAGTAGGCCATTCGGCCCTTCGAGCCTGCACCGCCATTTATTATGATCATGGCTGATCATCCAACTCAGAACCCCGCCCCAGCCCTCCCTCCATACCCCCTGACCCCCGTAGCCACAAGGGCCATATCTAACTCCCTCTTAAATATAGCCAATGAACTGGCCTCAACTGTTTCCTGTGGCAGAGAATTCCACAGATTCACAACTCTCTGTGTGAAGAAGTTTTTCCTAATCTCGGTCCTAAAAGGCTTCCCCTCTATCCTCAAACTGTGACCCCTCGTTCTGGACTTCCCCAACATCGGGAACAATCTTCCTGCATCTAGCCTGTCCAATCCCTTTAGGATCTTATACGTTTCAATCAGATCCCCCCTCAATCTTCTAAATTCCAACGAGTACAAGCCCAGTTCATCCAGTCTTTCTTCATATGAAAGTCCTGCCATCCCAGGAATCAATCTGGTGAACCTTCTTTGTACTCCCTCTATGGCAAGGATGTCTTTCCTCAGATTAGGGGACCAAAACTGCACACAATACTCCAGGTGTGGTCTCACCAAGGCCTTGTACAACTGCAGTAGTACCTCCCTGCTCCTGTACTCGAATCCTCTCGCTATAAATGCCAGCATACCATTCGCTATAAATGCCAGCATACCATTAGCGTACATTTTGTCAACACTTCCGTTCCAGTGTTCTACCACCAAGGGAGTCAGCCACTGAGACATGTCATGAAGGGCAGAAGTCCGAGGAGATTGGTAAGGTCATTGTTCTGCTGCGGGTTCTTCCACTAGACACCTGAACATGGGTCAGAGATCATGAGCCAGTGGATGGATTCCCCATGGCCCGACTTGCCCTGCAGTACCTCAATGCCCGCGTGGGCGCCCGTCACTCCGAAGCAACCGTGACTAACTCTCCAAGGAACTGTCTGGGTAACTGTGGAACTGGGCAGTGGGAGAAACGAGAGCCAAGAACCACCTACTGGGGTTCTTTTACTTGCTACCATTGTCAATAGGCAGATCCTAAGTCCTCTGTGTGTCCTCTCAAGAACCCCATATCATCAGGTATGTACTGTGTACCAAGAGAGGGGGAATGTGATGATGCTGATAACGACTCTAATGATTGTGAGTATGGGAATGGAAAACAAGAAGACTGCGAGGAGAAAGAGCCTGTGTTTATAATAGTCAAAGTCAATGGAAAACCTGTTAAAGCTCTTTGAGATTCCGGCAGCTCACTGTCATTAATTAAGAAAAGTCATGCCCCTGTCCAATGTATCCAGGCTGACTGGAAGTCTGAGCCACCGCCAGAACTCACTAATGAGCCGGATGGAAGTGGGGGTGCTGGAGAAATTACCAGTACATGATTCTGGGGAGAGATTTGCTTGTGTTATATGAGATAATAAGGCAGGGAAATAGCCAATCACATCCACCTGTTAATTCAGGAATAGATCATGTTGTTTCTTACTTTGTTATAACTTGTGCTAAAACCAAAGCAATGACCAGTTTACAATCTCTGCCTGACCTGAATGCTAGTCTGTGACAGGGAGGAACACTGGCAACAGTGCCATGGGAAACAAGCTGGTTCTCCTGCCTCTGTTTATACAGGTGATGAACGCTTTCATTCAGACTCAGAAGGGGTCGTGAGGGCCTGGGACCGACCAGTAGATCTGCAGTCTTTCCTGACTTCCCCAGCTGTTCCAGCAGAGAACAGGGCTGACAAAGGTCTTAAAACATTCCATCAGGATCAGACCTGACCAACACTGTTGCAGAGCACCAGAATGACTTGTGGGGGGCCTGAAGGATGAGAGTCAGACCTTGCTAGAGATGGGAGTCAGTGGAGCAGTCCTATCATTCTCATTTTAAGGAAGGATGGCTACCCTGAGGGCATGCATTTATTTCCGGAAGTTGAATGCCATTTCTTTGTCTGGTGCTTATCCTATGGCCCATGTTGATGACCTAGTAGTAAGGATTAGACGGGCAAACTACATTCTATACTGGACCTTTGCAAAGGCTACTGGCAGGATCCTCTGGATGACCAATCAAAACCCCTCCCTGCCTTCTGCACACCCCTGGGTCTATTTAAGTTTGCCGTGATGTCCTTTGGCCTTCATGGTGTACCAGCAACCTTCCAGAAGCTGGCAGACCAGGTGCTACAAGGCTGTGAGGACTGCAGTGTCACCTGTCTAGGTGACGTGGGTGTCTACAGCCAGACATAACCAGAGCGCCTGGACTATCTATGCGGGGCCCTGGGGAGTATTCAGACTGTTGGATTCACCCTCAATCTACAAAAAAGTGAGTGGGCAAAGAGAAAAACCAGATACATTGGCTGCCAGCTGGGACATGGAGAGGTTCAAGCACAGGTGGAGCAATACACAACAGTCCTCGCACCAAGAACCCTCACCCTAACCCGCAACCTTAACCCACGCCCTAAAACTAACCCTCACCCTAACCCATAACCGTAACCCTCACCCTCACCTTCACCTGTAACCCTCACCCTAACCATCACACTAACCCGTAACCCTCACCCTCACCCTAACCTGTAACCCTCACCCTCACCCTAATGCAAATCCTTCCTGGATCTTGTTAAAAGGATCTACCCCTCAGTAATAATTCTCAGACAGGCACAGAGAGGATCTGTAATTACTGACAACTACCTTTATTGTCTCAATGGAACAGCATGTGAATTTACTCCATTAACTACCTGTACGCACAGCCTCTGTAAACAGTCAAAGAATAGAGAAGGGTAACACACAGAAACACAGAAACCCTACAGAACAATACAGGCCCTTCAGCCCACAAAGTTGTGCCGAACATGTCCCTTTAGAAATTACTAGGCTTACCTATAGCCCAGCAACACACATCAAAGTTGCTGGTGAACGCAGCAGGCCGGGCAGCATCTCTAGGAAGAGGTACAGTCGACGTTTCGGGCTGAGACCCTTCGGTAGTCCTGACGAAGGGTCTCAGCCCGAAACGTCGACTGTACCTCTTCCTAGAGATGCTGCCCGCCCTGCTGCGTTCACCAGCAACTTTGATGTGTGTTGCTTGAATTTCCAGCATCTGCATAGTTCCTCGTGTTTACCTATAGCCCTCTATTTTTCTAAGCTCCATGTACCTATCCAAAAGTCTCTTAAAAGACCCTATCGTATCCACCTCCACCACCGTTGCCGGCAGCCCATTCCACGCACTCACTACTGAGTAAAAAACTTACCCCTGATATCTCCCCTGTACCTACTCCCCAGCACCTTAAACCTGTGCCCTCTTGTGGCAACCATTTCAGTCCCGGGAAAAAGCACTCACTAGAAACATAGAAAACCTACAGCACAGTACAGGCTCTTCGGCCCACAAAGTTGTGCTGAACATGTCCTTACTTTAGAAGTTACCTAGGGTTATCCACAGCCCTTTATTTTTCTGAGCTCCATGTACCTATCCAGGAGTCTCTTAAAGACCTTATCGTTTCCGCCTCCACCACCATTGCCAGCAGCCCATTCCACACTCTCACCACTCTCTGCGTAAAAAACTTACCCCTGACATCTCCTCTGCACCTTCTACCAAGCACCTTAAAACTGTGCCCTCTCGTGTTAGCCATTTCAGCCCTGGGAAAAAGCCTCTGACTATCCACACATTCAATGCCTCTCATCATCTTATACACCTCTCATCCTCTGTCACTCCAAGGAAAAAAGGTAGAGTTCACTCAACCTATTCTCATAAGGCATGCTCCCAAATCCAAGCAACATCCTTGAAAATCTCCTCTGCACCCTTTCTATGGTTTCCAAATCCTTCCTATAGTGAGGTGACCAGAACTGAGCACAGTACTCCAAGTGGGGTCTGACCAGGGTCCTATATAGCTGCAACATTACCTCTCGGCTCTTAAACTCAATCCCACCATTGATGAAGGCCAATACACCGTATGCTTTCTTAACCACAGAGTCAACCTGCGTCGCAGCTTTGAGTGTCCTATGGACTCAGACTCCAAGATGCCTCTGATCCTCCACACTGCCAAGAGTCTTACCATTAATACTATATTCTGACATCATATTTGATCTACCAAAATGAATCACTTCACACTTATCTGGGTTGAACTCCATCTGCCACTTCTCAATCCAGTTTTGCATCCTATCAATGTCCCACTGTTACCTCTGACAGCCCTCCACACTATCCACAACACCTCCAACCTTTGTTTCATCAGCAAACTTACTAACCCATCCCTCCACTTCCTCATCCAGATCATTTATAAAAATTACAATGAGTAGGGGTCCCAGAATAGATCCCTGAGTCACTCCACTGGTGACTGACCTCCGTACAGAATATTCACCCATCTACAACCACTTTTTGCCTTCTGTGGGCAAGCCAGTTCTGGATCCACAAAGCAATGTCCCCTTGGATCCCATGCCTCCTTACTTTCTCAATAAGCCTTGCATGGAGTACCTTATCAAATGCCTTGCTGAAATCCATATACACTACATCTACTGCTCTTCCTTCATCAATGTGTTTAGTCACATCCTCAAAAAATTCAATCAGGCTCTTAAGGCACAACCTGCCCTTGACACCAGCAAACCATGCTGACTATTCCTAATCATATTATACCTCTCCAAATGTTCATAAATCCTGCCTCTCAGGATCTTCTCCATCAACTTACCAACCACTGAGGTAAGACTCACTGGTCTATAATTTCCTGGGCTATCTCTACTCCCTTTCTTGAATAAGGGAACAACATCTGCCACCCTCCAATCCTCCGGAACCTCTCTCATCCCCATTGATGATGCAAAGATCATCGCCAGAGGCTCAACAATCTCCTCCCTCGCCTCCCACAATAGCCTGGAGTGCATCTCATCCGGTCCCGCTGACTTATCCAATTTGATGCTTTCCAAAAGCTCTAGCACATCCTCTTTCTTAATATCTACATGCTCAAGCTTTTCAGTCTGCTGCAAGTCATCACTACAGTCACCAAGATCCTTTTCCATAGTGAATACTGAAATAAAGTATTCACTAAGTATCTCTGCTATTTCCTCCGGTTCCCACTGTCACACTTGATAGGTCCTATTTTTTCACATCTTATCCTCTTGCTCTTCACATACTTGTAGAATGCCTTGGGGTTTTCTTTAATCCTGCCCACCAAGGCCTTCTCATGGCCCCTTCTGGCTCTCCTAATTTCCTTCCTAAACTCCTTCCTATTAGCCTTATAATCTTCTAAATTTCTAACATTACCTAGCTCTCTGAACCTTTGTAAGCTTTTCTTTTCTTCTTGACTAGATTTATTACAGCCTTTGTACACCACGGTTCCTGTGCCCTGCCATAACTGCCATGTCTCATTGGAACATACCTATGCAGAACTCCACACAAATATCCCCTAAACATTTGCCACATTTCTTCAGTACTTTTCCCTGAGAACATCTGTTTCCAATTTAAGCTTCCAATTTCCTGCCTGCTAGCCTCATAATTCCCCTTACTCCAATTAAGCACTTTTCTAACTTGTCTGTTCCTATCTCTCTCCAATGCTATTGTAAAGGAGATAGAATTTTGATCACTATCTCCAAAATGCTCTCCCACTGAGAGATCTGACATCTGACCAGGTTCATTTCCCAATACCAGATCAAGTACAGCCTCTCCTCTTGTAGGCTTATCTACATATTGTGTCAAGAACCCTTCCTGAACACACCTAACAAACTCCAGCCCATCAAAGCCCCTGCTCAGTAACTGGAGTCTGTGCTGGCCATGTGTTCCTGCGTTCCACGTCAATCTCCATGGGATCCTCCACATCTGTGATGGTGGGTCTCTGGAGGTTGGAGAGTTACTGCTACTTTACATTCAAAACGTCTGCTTTTATATTTATTGCTTACCAGTTCAACTGTTGCATTTCAGTGGTATTGGCTATGGGTCATGTGACAGATCTAGAACACCTTCTTATTGACCCTGGTCCAGGCCAGCATCCATTTATTGCCCTTCTCCCACAAGTGATAACTGGTCATTTATGGCTCTTTGTTCTCTTTGACTCTGGTTCAAACCAATCAAACTAGATCACTCAGACACTGGACCAAGATAAGGAAATTACTTCTGCAAGCCTGCTAATTGTTCACAATACACAGTTTATCTGAGAATGCTCTCAGGTTTAGCGGGTCAATAGCAGAAACACCTGTGTCCACCTTCAATTGCTCTGATTAGATTATCTCAGAGTGAAAATCAGTTCTCAACCAGTTCAGAATGGCAGCCTCCATCTCCTTTAAGTACATGGCAAAAGCAAATACAATTGATTTGTCTACTTCCACTGTCCTTGACCCATTCAAATTTACTGATTTGAAAACATAGAAACATAGAAAATAGGTGCAGGAGTAGGCCATTTGGCCCTTCGAGTCTGCACCGCCATTTATTATGATCATGGCTGATCATCCAACTCAGAACCCTGCGCTAGCCTTCCCTCCATACCCCCTGATCCCCATAGCCACAAGGGCCATATCTAACTCCCTCTTAAATATAGCCAATGAACTGGCCTCTACTGTTTCCTGTGGCAGAGAATTCCACAGATTCACCACTCTCTGTGTGAAGAAGTTTTTCCTAATCTCAGTCCTAAAAGGCTTCCCCTTTATCCTCAAACTGTGACCCCTTGTTCTGGACTTCCCCAACATCAGGAACAATCTTCCTGCATCTAGCCTGTCCAATCCCTTTAGGATTTTATACGTTTCAATCAGATCCCCCCTCAATCTTCTAAATTCCAACGAGTACAAGCCTAGTTCATCCAGTCTTTCTTCATATGAAAGTCCTGCCATCCCAGGAATCAATCTGGTGAACCTTCTTTGTACTCTCTCTATGGCAAGGATGTCTTTCCTCAGATTAGGGGACCAAAACTGCACACAATACTCCAGGTGTGGTCTCACCAAGGCCTTGTACAACTGCAGTAGTACCTCCCTGCTCCGGTACTCGAATCCTCTCGCTATAAATGCCAGCATACCATTCGCCTTTTTCACCGCCTGCTGTACCTGCATGCCCACTTTCAATGACTGGTGTATAATGACACCCAGGTCTCGTTGCACCTCCCCTTTTCCTAATCAGCCACCATTCAGATAATAATCCGTTTTCCTATTTTTGCCACCAAAGTGGATAACTTCACATTTATCCACATTAAATTGCATCTGCCATGAATTTGCCCACTCACCTAACCTATCCAAGTCACCCTGCATCCTCTTAGCATCGTCCTCACAGCTAACACTGCCACCCAACTTCGTGTCATCCGCAAACTTGGAGATGCTGCATTTAATTCCCTCATCCAAGTCATTAATATATATTGTAAACAACTGGGGTCCCAGCACTGAGCCTTGCGGTACCCCACTAGTCACTGCCTGCCATTCTGAACAGGTCCCGTTTATTCCCACTCTTTGCTTCCTGTCTGCTAACCAATTCTCTATCCACATCAATACCTTACCCCCAATACCATGTGCTTTAAGTTTGCACACTAATCTCCTGTGTGGGACCTTGTCAAAAGCCTTTTGAAAATCCAAATATACCACATACACTGCTTCTCCCCTATCCACTCTACTAGTTACATCCTCAAAAAATTCCATGAGATTCGTCAGACATGATTTTCCTTTCACAAATCCATGCTGACTTTGTCCGATCATTTCACCGCTTTCCAAATGTGCTGTTATCACATCTTTGATAACTGACTCCAGCAGTTTCCCCACCACCGACGTTAGGCTAACTGGTCTATAATTCCCCGGTTTCTCTCTCCCTGCCTTGTAGTTATCAATGTAGTTATAAAGAAGGCAAGACAGCGGCTATACTTTGTTGGGAATTTGAAGGGATTTGGCATGTCAACAAATACACTCAAAATCTTCAATAGATGTACCGTGGAGAGCATTCTGACAGGCTGCATCACTGTCTGGTATGGAGGGGCTACTGCACAGGACCGAAAGAAGCAGCAGAAGGTTGTAAATCTAGTCAGCTCCATCTTGGGTACCAGCCTACAAAGTACCCAGGATATCTTCAGGGAGCGGTGTCTCAGAAAGGCAGCGTCTGTTATTAAGGACCTCCAGCACTCAGGGCATGCCCTTTTCTCACTGTTACCATCAGGTAGGAGGTACTGAAGCCTGAAGGCACACACTCAGCAATTCAGGAACACCTCTTCCACTCTGCCATCCGATTCCTAAAAGGACATTGAAGCTTCGGACACTACCTCATTTTTTTTAATATACAGTATTTCTGTTTTTGCATATTCTTTTAAATCTATTCAATATACGTAATTGATTTACTTGTTTATTTATTATTTTGTTTATTTTATTATTTTTTCTCTCTCTGCTAGATTATGTATTGCATTGAACTGCTGCTGCTATGTTAACAAATTTCACGTCACATTCCGATGATAATAAACCTGATTCTGATTGTGACTCTAGTTTTTTCTGACCAACAGTCTGGTCGGATGGTATTGCAGGTTCATTCCCCAAATCCACCACACTTGCTGCATCTAATCTTACTGCAAAGTCTGTAAACAACCCAGTGATGTGGACAAGTAAGTATGAAAATGTTTTTCAAACCCTTAAAGCTCAGCTGTTCTTCAGAGCCCAGACTTTAACTGTTCCTTGTCCAGGTAGGTGCCTCAGGAGTAGGCATTGGAGCAAAGCCAGCACAGGGAGGGCCTGGAAAAGAGCGACTTGACCTTTACCTGACCCTTACCTGAGCCAAAAACCCCTCCCAAGGGATACAGGTGTTTCCCCATTGGAAAGGTGTGCCTGGCCATTAAGTGGGCCTGTGACAGCCTCCAGTATGACCTCCTTGGCAGGGAATCTGACCTTTACACCAACCACATAGCGTTGACATGGATTCAAACAATGAAGGGTCCAGAGTCATTGCCAGAGTGACACGGCGATACTTGGAGCTCCAACTCTTCAAATTCTGTGTCCATCATACAGGAGGAAAAGAAAATGTGACAGCAGACTACCTGTCTTGGCTGCTGAATATCGTTGTTGCAGGAGAGAAGGGTGGTAACATGATGGAGAGCACTCAGTAAACACACACAGACATTTCCTTGTCATCGTGCTGAGTGTGTGTCTCTCAGTGTCTTCTCATCACGGGTCCTAAATCGGGCCGATGATCTCGGGTTGGCTTTGTGGTGCCTTTCCTGCCACACACAGCAGAATATTCCATTTCTTTTGTAAGGTTGCTAATCTACTGTATTTCAGGTCAATACTTCTGTTCATTTTGTAATATTGTAACTACATTGTGGGATACATCATATTCTAATTCTTAACTTTGTGGATAATTAAAGATGGTACGTCCTCGTGCTGAAAGGAATGGGGCAGTTCGCTCTAAGTGGCAGAGAGAGAGAAATCGAGGCTGCCAGGAGTTCACAATGCACAAAATAGTACGTAGCTAGAATGGGTGTTTTATGGTAGATATCTTTTTGTAAGTATTGGAGGTTTTCTTTTTGCTATTTTTGCTAATTTTTGTAAGTTTGATTTTTCATAGAAACATAGAACATAGAATAGTACAGCACATACAGGCCCTTTGGCCCACAATGTTGTGCCGACCCTCAAACCCTGCCTCCCTTATAAGCCCCCACCTTAAATTCCTCAATATACCTGTCTAGTAGTCTCTTAAATTTCACTAGTGTATCTGCCTCCACCACTGACTCAGGCAGTGCATTCCACGCACCAACCACTCTCTGAGTAAAAAACCTTCCTCTAATATCCCCCTTGAACTTCCCACCCCTTACCTTAAAGCCATGTCCTCTTGTATTGAGCAGTGGTGCCCTGGGGAAGAGGCGCTGTCTGTCCACTCTATCTATTCCTCTTATTATCTTGTACACCTCTATCATGTCTCCTCTCATCCTCCTTCTCTCCAAAGAGTAAAGCCCTAGCTCCCTTAATCTCTGATCATAATGCATACTCTCTAAACCAGGCAGCATCCTGGTAAATCTCCTCTGTACCCTTTCCAATGCTTCCACATCCTTCCTATAGTGAGGTGACCAGAAATGGACACAATTCTCCAAGTGTGGCCTAACCAGAGTTTTATAGAGCTGCATCATTACATCGCGACTCTTAAACTCTATCCCTTGACTTATGAAAGCTAACACCCCATAAGCTTTCTTAACTACCCTATCCACCTGAGAGGCAACTTTCAGGGATCTGTGGACATGTACCCCGAGATCCCTCTGCTCCTCCACACTACCAAGTATCCTGCCATTTACTTTGTACTCTGCCTTGGAGTTTGTCCTTCCAAAGTGTACCACCTCACACTTCTCCGGGTTGAACTCCATCTGCCACTTCTCAGCCCACTTCTGCATCCTATCGATGTCTCTCTGCAATCTTTGACAATCCTCTACACTATCTACAACACCACCAACCTTTGTGTCGTCTGCAAACTTGCCAACCCACCCTTCTGCCCCCACATCCAGGTCATTAATAAAAATCACGAAAAGTAGAGGTCCCAGAACAGATCCTTGTGGGACACCACTAGTCACAATCCTCCAATCTGAATGTACTCCCTCCACCACCACCCTCTGCCTTCTGCAGGCAAGCCAATTCTGAATCCACCTGGCCAAACTTCCCTGGATCCCATGCCTTCTAACTTTCTGAATAAGCCTACCGTGTGGAACTTTGTCAAATGCCTTACTAAAATCCATATAGATCACATCCACTGCACTACCCTCATCTATATGCCTGGTCACCTCCTCAAAGAACTCTATCAGGCTTGTTAGACACGATCTGCCCTTCACAAAGCCATGCTGACTGTCCCTGATCAGACCATGATTCTCTAAATGCCTATAGATCCTATCTCTAAGAATCTTTTCCAACAGCTTTCCCACCACAGACGTAAAGCTCACTGGTCTATAATTACCCGGACTATCCCTACTACCTTTTTTGAACAAGGGAACAACATTCACCTCCCTCCAATCCTCCGGTACCATTCCCGTGGACAATGAGGACATAAAGATCCTAGCTAGAGGCTCAGCAATCTCTTCTCTGGCCTCATGGAGCAGCCTGGGGAATATTCCGTCAGGCCCCGGGGACTTATCTGTCCTAATGTATTTTAACAACTCCAACACCTCCTCTCCCTTAATATCAGCATGCTCCAGAACATCAACCTCACTCATATTGTCCTCACTGTCATCAAGTTCCCTCTCATTGGTGAATACCAAAGAGAAGTATTCATTGAGGACGTCGCTCACTTCCACAGCCTCCAGGCACATCTTCCCACCATTATCTCTAATCAGTCCTACCTTCACTCCTGTCATCCTTTTTTTCTTCACATAATTGAAGAATGCCTTGGGGTTTTCCTTTACCCTACTCGCCAAGGCCTTCTCATACCCCCTTCTTGCTCTTCTCAGCCCCTTCTTAAGCTCCTTTCTTGCTTCCCTATATTCCTCAATAGACCCATGTGATCCTTGCTTCATAAACCTCATGTATGCTGCCTTATAAACACCCTTGCACAAAATTGCTAAGCGATTCCAGCCATCTTTACCCTGGGGGAAAGGCACTGGATGTCCACTCATTTTGTGCCTCATTATCTCGTACACCTCTATCAGATCACCCTTCATCCTCCTGCATTCCAAAGGGAAAAACCCTAGCTTGCTTAAACTTTCCTCATACAACATGCTCTCTAAACCAGGCCGCATCCTGGTGAATCTCCTCTGCACCCTCTCTAAGCCTTCTACATCTTCCTATAATGATGGGACGAGAACTGAACACAGTATTCCAAGTGTGGTCTGACCAGGGTTGCAGATCTTGAACTCAATCCCCCGACTAATGAAGGCCACCTTGTGCCTTCATGTTTGAGTCCTGGGTGAATGAGAAGGGAGGGGACCAGTATATCTACCTCAAGGGGTGGTGTAAGTTGAAACTTTGTACTTTCCACAGTTTTGTATATGATATTAAATATCTTTTACACCCACCCTCGTTCTCACCAGCTCTGGGTCTCTGTCCAGGAAAGATACTGTGGAATATCGCAATGAGTACAGACTGGGGGTGAGGCAGAAGGAACTGTGTGTGCATGTGTGTTATATCTGCCCCAGGAGCTCTCGAAGCCCTCACTGGGTACAGAGTATCCTTGGACCCACGATGTTATGTCGAACTAGTTATAATGATGATACGAAATCCCTTCACCAACACAATGTCCATCTCCCTCCATTTCTGCAATTCCATGTCTTTCTCTAAGACTGTTAATCACCTCTATCGTGTCTGCCTCCACCACCACTCCTGGCAGCACACTGCAGCCACCCACCATTCTCTGTGCAAAGATCTTTCTCACACATCTCCTTTGAACTTTCCCCTTCATCCCTGCTGATGTTAGACATTTCCATCCTGGGGATCAGGATACCAGCTGTCTATCTGTGAGAACCTCTTTCAGGTCTGCCCTTGCTTTCTGCCATTCCAGAGAAAACAACCCAAGTTTGTCCAACCTTTCCTTACACTCAGGCCCTCTAATCCAGTCAGCATCCTGGTGACTCTCTTAAGCACCCCGTCCAAAACCCCACACCCTTTCTTTCATAGGGTGACTGGAACTGAATTCAATATGCCATATATGGTCTAATCAGAGTTTTAGAAAGCTGCAACATGACCTCCTCATTCTTCTGCTCAATACCCCGACTGATGAAGACAAACGTGCCATACGCCTTCTTCACCACCCGTCAACCTGTGCAGAAACTTTCATGAAGTTGTGGACATGGACCCCAGGATCCCTCCTGCCATTAACTGTGCCCTGTCCCTTTGCATTTGACCTCCCAAAGTTTAACCTCTCACACCTGTCCGGGTTAAACGCCATCTGCCATTTCTTCGCCCTATCTGTAACTGGCCTATATCCCACTGTATCACTTGGCAGCCTTCTACACTGTCCACAATTCCACCAACATTTTACCCTCCACACTGAGATTCTTCACATCAGATATTGTGAATATTTAATGAATGTGGAGCAATACAAACACAGAATAAAAACAAATCCAGTAGATCTATTGTTAATTGCCAGAGGTTGCTTGAATTCAAATATTTGCTCTGGAGTCATTGAGTTTTACCTACAGAAAACAAAAGAGTGAGTGGGTAGATAGACCCCTCCCTCCCCATCCACTGCACCCCCTACTATTCCATTTCACCTGCTCACCCTCCCATCACTCCCTTCCTCCACCCCATCACTCTCTCCTTCTAGTCACTCCCCCACCCCACAACCCCGTCACTCTCTCCCTCCTTCCCTTCATTGCCACCCTCCTCCCACCACTCTCTCCTCATCACTCCCGCCACAACCCCATCACTCCCTCTCTCCTCCCCTTCATCTCCCACCCTCCTCGTTACTCCCACCTCCCTCCTCCCTACCACTCTTTACGCCCAGACACTCCCACCTCCCTCCTTCCCATCAATCCCAACCCTCCCTCCCTCTCACTCCCAACTCTCCACTCCCCTTGACATCCACAATCCCTCTGCAAGTGACACTACAAATGGTGATGTGGTCATCAGTGCAGATGGCGATCAAGATTTACAGGGGGTTCTTGATCAGCTGGAAAAGTGGGCCGAACAATGGCAAATGCAGTTTAATTCTGATAAGTGTGAGCTGTTGCATTTTGGGAAGACAAACCAGTGGAGAACTTTCACAGTGAGTGGTAGGACCCTGGACAGTGTTGTAGAACAGATGGACTGAATGTTTCAGGAATGTGGTTCCCTGAAAGTGGCCTCAGAAGTAGACATGCTGGAAAACACAGAAAACCTACAGCACAAGTCATCCCTACAATTGCCAAGATCCTTTTCCGTAGTGAATACTGAAGCAAAGTATTCATTAAGTACCTCTGCTATCTCCTCCGGTTCCATACACACTTTTCCACTGTCACACTTGATTGGTCCTATTCTCCCTCATTTTATCCTCTTGCTCTTCACATACTGCTAGAATGCCTTGGGATTTTCCATAATCCTGCTCACCAAGGCATTCTCATGGCCCCTTCTGGCTCTCCTAATTTCATTCTTAAGCTCCTTCCTGCTAGCCTTATAATCTTCTAGATCTCTATCATTACCTAGTTTTTTGAACCTTTCATAAGCTTTTCTGTTCTTCTTCATTAGATTTACAACAGCCTTTGTCCACCACGGTTCCTATACCCCACCATTCTTTCCCTGTCTCATTGTAACGTTCCTATGCAGAACCCCACGAAAATATCCCCTGACCATTTGCCATATTTCTGCTGTACATTTCCCTGAGAACATCTGTTCCCAATTTATGCTTCCAAATTCCTGCCTGATAGCCTCATATTTCCCCTTACTTCAATTAAACGCTTTCCTAACTTGTCTGTTCCTATCCCTCTCCAATGCTATGGTAAAGGAGATAGAATTATGATCACTATCTCCAAAATGCTCTCCCACTGAGAGACCTGACAGCTGACCAGGTTCATTTCCCAATACCAGATCAAGTACAGCCTCTCCACTTGTAGGCTTATCTACATATTGTGTCAGGAAACCTTCCTGAACACTCCTAACAAACTCCACCCCATCTAAACCCCTCGCTCTAGGGAGATGCCAATCAATATTTGGGAAATTAAAATCTCCCACCACGACAACCCTGTTATCATTACACCTTTCCAGAATGTGTCTCCCTATCTGCTCCTCGATGTTCCTGTTACTATTGGGTGGTCTATAATAACACCCAGTAGAGTTATTGACTCCTTCCTATTCCTAACTTCCACCCACAGAGACTCTGTAGACAATCCCTCCATGACTTCCTCCTTTTCTGCAGCCGTGACACTATCTCTGATCAGCAGTGCCACGCCCCCACCTCTTTTGCCTCCGTCCCTGTCCTTTCTGAAACATCTAAAGCCTGGTACTCTAAGTAGCCATAAATAATCTTCCGGAAATAGTAGGGGACAGAGGGTCCAGTGAGATGGAGGAACTGAGGGAAATACATGTAAGAAGGGAAGTGGTGTTAGGTAAATTGAAGGGATTAAAGGCAGATAAATCCCCAGGGCCAGATGGTCTGCATCCCAGAGTGCTTAAGGAAGTAGCCCAAGAAATAGTGGATGCATTAGTGATAATTTTTCAAAACTCTTTAGATTCTGGACTAGTTCCTGAGGATTGGAGGGTGGCTAATGTAACCCCACCTTTTAAAAAAGGAGGGAGAGAGAAACCAGGGAATTATAGACCGGTTAGCCTAACATCGGCGGTGGGGAAACTGCTACAGTCAGTTATCAAAGATGTGATAACAGCACATTTGGAAAGGGGTGAAATCATCGGACAAAGTCAGCATGGATTTGTGAAAGGAAAATCATGTCTGACGAATCTCATAGAATTTTTTGAGGATGTAACTAGTAGAGTGGATAGGGGAGAACCAGTGGATGTGGTATATTTGGATTTTCAAAAGGCTTTTGACAAGGTCCCACACAGGAGATTAGTGTGCAAACTTAAAGCACACGGTATTGGGGGTATGGTATTGATGTGGATAGAGAATTGGTTAGGAGACAGGAAGCAAAGAGTGGGAATAAACGGGACCTTTTCAGAATGGCAGGCGGTGACTAGTGGGGTACCGCAAGGCTCAGTGCTGGGACCCCAGTTGTTTACAATATATATTAATGACTTGGATGAGGGAATTAAATGCAGCACCTCCAAGTTTGCGGATGACACAAAGCTGGGCGGCAGTGTTAGCTGTGAGGACGATGCTAAAAGGATGCAGGGTGACTTGGATAGGTTAGGTGAGTGGGCAAATTCATGGCAGATGCAATTTAATGTGGATAAATGTGAAGTTATCCACTTTGGTGGCAAAAACAGGAAAACAGATTATTATCTGAATGGTGGCCAATTAGGAAAAGGGGAGGTGCAACGAGACCTGGGTGTCATTATACACCAGTCATTGAAAGTGGGCATGCAGGTACAGCAGGCGGTGAAAAAGGCGAATGGTATGCTGGCATTTATAGCGAGAGGATTCGAGTACCGGAGCAGGGAGGTACTACTGCAGTTGTACAAGGCCTTGGTGAGACCACACCTGGAGTATTGTGTGCTGTTTTGGTCCCCTAATCTGAGGAAAGACATCCTTGCCATAGAGGGAGTACAAAGAAGGTTCACCAGATTGATTCCTGGGATGGCAGGACTTTCATATGAAGAAAGACTGGATGAACTGGGCTTGTACTTGTTGGAATTTAGAAGATTGAGGGAGGATCTGATTGAAACGTATAAAATCCTAAAGAGATTGGACAGGCTAGATGCAGGAAGATTGTTCCCGATGTTGGGGAAGTCCAGAACGAGGGGTCACAGTTTGAGGATAAAGGGGAAGCCTTTTAGGACCGATATGAGGAAAAACTTCTTCACACAGAGAGTGGTGAATCTGTGGAATTCTCTGCCACAGGAAACAGTTGAGGCCAGTTCATTGGCTATATTTAAGAGTGAGTTAGATATGGCCCTTGTGGCTAAAGGGATCAGGGGGTATGGAAGGAAGGCAGGTACAGGGTTCTGAGTTGGATGATCAGCCATGATCATACTGAATGGCGGTGCAGGCTCGAAGGGCCGAATGGCCTACTCCTGCACCTATTTTCTATGTTTCTATGCCCCTGAGCCATCCAAGTCTCTGTAATGGCCACAACATCATAGCTCCAAGTACTGATCCACGCTCTAAGCCCATCCGCTTGTTCATAATACTCCTTACATTAAAATAGTCATCTCAAACTGTTGGTCTGAGTGCGTCCCTTCTCTATCGCCTGCCTATCCTTCCTCTCATACTGTCTACAAGCTTTCTCTATTTGTGAGCCAACCGCCTCTTCCTCTGTCTCTTCAGTTTGGTTCCCACACCCCAGCAATTCTAATTAAAACTCTGCTCAATAGCCTTAGCAAACCTCCCCACCAGGTTATTGGTCTCACTGGGATTCAAATGCAACCCGTCCTTTTTGTACAGGTCACACCTGCCCCAAAAGAGGTCCCAATGATCCAGAAATATGAATCCCTGCCCCCTGCTCCAATCCCTCAGCCACACATTTATCCTCCACCTCACTATTCGTATACTCACTGTCACGTGGCACAGGCAGTAATCCCGAGATTACTATCTTTTGTGGTCCTGTTTTTTTCATGTTTTTTTCCTGCGTCCACGGAATCACCTGTCTGACCCCCTAACTCTAGAGTCCCCTATCACTGCTGCCATCCTCTTCCTTTCCCTACCCTTCTGAGCCACAGGGCCAGACTCTGTGTCAGAGGCGCGGCCACTGTCACTTCCCCCAGGTAGGTTTCCTCCCCAACAGTACTCAAACAGGAGTACTTATTGTTAAGGGGGACAGCCACAGGGCTACTCTCTAGTATTTGACTCTTGCCCTTCCCTCTCCTGACTGTTACCCAGTTATCTGTCTCCCCAGGCCCCGGTGTGACCACCTGCCTATAGCTCCTCTCTATCACCTCCTCACTCTCCCTGACCAGACGAAGGTCATCGAGCTGCCTAACCCGGTCCCTAAGGAGGTGCAGCTCCTCCTACCTGGCGCATATGTGGCCATCCGGGAGGCTGGGAGTCTCCAGGACTTCCCACGTCAGACACCGAGCACAGAACATTGGCCTCACACACATACTTCCTGTCTGTATTCTACACAGGCAACCTACCTCGCTTCAACCCGTTATCGCCGAAGTCCCGTTAAGACAAAGCCCTCCTACTCTGTCTCCCTCTACTCAGTTGCCCGCTCTGTAAAGCTGTCTCCTTTTAAACTCTTCTCACTGTTCTAACTGGCTGAAGATGTTAGTGAAGATGTTTGGCACACTGGCTTTATCAGTCAGGGACCTGAGTACAGAAGTTGGGATGTTACGTTGTAGTCGTCCATGATGTGAGTAAGGCTGTCTAACTCCGCCATGGACAGTACAAAGCCTGGCAGTGAAAGGAGGGTCACTGGGCATGGGGCTAGCAACCACATCCCATAAAAACCCACCGCTACAGAGGCTCCAAAGACCTCATCCCTGGGAAAGGAAAGACGTTAAAATGGTCTACATCTGGGGGCGACGTGAAAGACAGAGGGACTCTAGTGAGTGGCTGTCGATGGCCTGTGCCCCAGCAGCAGTGATGGGCTGAAGGAGACGTGAGGCCTCACTTGGAGAATTGTGTTCCGTTCTGGTCACCCTGCTGTAGGAAAGATGCCACTAACTTGTTAAAGATGCAGAGGAGATTGACAGGAATCGAAGGACTGGAGAGAGGGTGGGCAGGTTGGGATTTTATTCCCTGGAGTTCAGGACACTGAGGGGTGACCTTACGGAGGTGTATAAAACCACGAGGGGTACGGACAGGGTGAATGTGCACAGTCTTTTCCCCCAGGGTTGGGCAATCAAGAACCAGAGGGAACAGGTTTAAGGTGAGAGGGGAGAGATTTAGCAGGGACTCGATGATCAACGTTTTCATCCAGAGGGTGGTCTGTATGTGGAACAAGCTGCCAGAGGAAGTGGCTGAGGCAGGTACATTAACAACATTGAAAAGACACTTGGACAGGCTCATGGATAGGAAAGGTTGAAAGGGATAGGGGCCAAATGCAGACAGGTGGGGATCTAGTCAGGCAAGGACCTGTTGGGCTGTGCGATCTGTTTCCAAGCTGTATCTCTCCCTCAACTCCCGAATCCTCTGAGCTCTCACCGGAAGCAGCACATCAGTCCCAGCATCACCGCAAAGGCAGCACAGAAAGATCCCAGCAGAACTTTCTTCATCACCCCATCCAGAGTGTCTGCAGTGGAGGGAGGGGCAGTCAGCATTCTCTTCCAATCACACGCCTCAGAGACCATGAACACGGACCCTCCCTATGTGCTGTACCCACTGCCCGCACCTGGTTCCTCTACAATGCATGGACTCTGTTACACATTCAATTCAATATAGAACACTACAGCACAGTCCAGGTCCTTTGGCCCATGACATTTTGCTGACCCAACATCAATTGAACCCTTCCCTCCTGCACAGTCACCATGTTTCTATCATCCATGTGCCCATCTAGGGGTCTACCACCACCCCAGCAATGCCTCCACCACTCTGTGTAAAAAAAAACCTCCTCTGACATCCCCCCAATACTTTCCTCCAATCACCTGATCCTCTTGTATGAACCCTCTCATATTCCACCCTCCAGCTGCCCACTCTATCTACAGAGACTTGGAAAAGTATTCAGCCCCCACAACTATTTTCACATTTTACTGTCCCATTTTCTAAATCTAAAATATATTGAAGTAGAATTTTTTGAGCTAATCTACAAAACATTGTGCATATGTTAAATCAAAAATGGAAAAAATATGAAACCAACACCACACTGCCTAGGTAGGCCATCCCTCTAAACTTAGTTGCTGGAGAAGGAGGGCTCTAGTAAGAAAGCCAACAGTCACTCTGAGTAAACTGCAGAAGTCAGTGGCTGCAACTGGAGATGAACTTCACGACTCCACAATCTCTAAGGCCTTGCACAAAAAGGGTATTTATGGAAGAGTGGCAAGGAAAAAGCCTTAGCTAAAAAAAGCATATCCTTGCCCATAAAGACTTTGCAAAGCATCAGAGTAAAGATTTGGAAGAAGGTCTTGTGGTCGGATGAGACTAAATTGGAACATTTTGGCTTCAACATGTCAGTGGTACATGAAGTCTAAATCTAATACTGCACATCAGCCAGATAACACCATCCCTGCTGTAATGTATGTGAAGCAGGGACTGGAAATCTGGTCAGGATTGATGCTGCTAAATACACAGAGATCCTGGGTACAAATCTGCTAATGCCTCTGCCAGAAAGCTTAAACTGTGGAAGAAACTAATCTTTCTACTGGACAACAACCCAAAGCACACTGTCAGAGCATCTATGGAGTGGTTTCAAATGAAGAAAATTAATGTCCTTGAGGGGCCCAGTCAAAGTCCTGACCTTGGCCTGATCAAATATCTCTTGCAAGAACTCAATGTTGCTGTCTGCAGCCACTCCCCAACTAACCAGGAATAATTTTACAAGGAGGATTGGGCAAACCTTGCTCCATTATATTGTGCAAAGCTAATAGAGACTTATCCAAAAAGACTACTGGCTGGGATGGCTACGAGAGGTTGTTCAACTAAGCACTAAGCAGAGGGGGATGAATACTTTCGAACCGCTGACATTTCAATTTTTAAATTTTTACTTCTTTATGCGTAACAATTTTTTGGGCTCTACTGTGAAAATAAAAACTCCCAGTTAATACTCAAAAAATCACTGGTTGTAATACTCATTTATGTGAACAAAGGATTGGGGGCTGAATACTTTTCCCAAGGCCCCATCAACTTGTACAACTCTTATTAAGTCACCTCATCCTTCACTCAAAGAGAAACGCCCTCGCTTGTCCAAGCTTCCCTCATCAGACACGCTCTCTAGCTCAGGCAGCATCCTGCTAAATCTCCCCTGCACCCTCTCTAAAGCTTCCATGTTCTTCCTATAATGCGATGACCAAAACTGAACACAATATTCCAAGTGCAGTCTGACCAGAGTTTTACGGAGCTACAACACTCTCTCCCTGTTATTGAGCTCAATCTCATGACTAATGAAGGCCAACACACCCTACACCTTCTTAACCACCCTGTCAACTTTGAGACATCGATGGACGTTGACTCCTCTGTTCTTCCACACTGCTAGGAATCCTGCATTAACCCTGTATTCTGCCTTCAAGTTCAACATTTCAAAGTGAATCACTTCACAGTTTCCAGGACTAAACTCTGCCTGCTATTCCTCAGCTCAGCTCTGTGTTCTATCAATGACCCTTGCACCACACCCACAACTCCTGTATGACATGCAGACGCCATTCTGTAGTCCCCGCTGCCCACATGCCTCACATACGATTCCAATTATTGGCGTTTTGCTCACTCACTTGCAGGAAGGTCAGGGCTCTCGTGGATCCAGCCGTACGTCTGCTCGATGAGGCGTCGGTCGTTGTCGCCATAATCCCACCAGTGACGGCGGGACCCTGCACAGACCCAGAGAGATGGCAAGGGGTCACCCTGGGTCAGGAGGTCGCACACTGACCCCTAGTGGAGGTCAGGTGGTCATAGAATGGCCACTGGTGGGAGGCCAGGAGGTCAAAATTGACCACGACCCCTACCCCGTTGACAAGTCAGGAGGTCACAGATTTGCCCCAGTGAGAGGTGAGGAAGTGCAATTGAGGTGCATAAAGACCCCAGCAGAACCTTCTTCATCACCCCATCCAAGTGTCTGCAGCAGGGGAGGCGGAAGGGGGGCAGTGTGCCCTCTCCATCCCACACCTCACACACCATGCACACAGATCAGATTGATCTCCCGGTGGCAGATCAGGAGGTCACAGATTGACCCCTGGGGGGAGGTCACGAGGTCACAGACAGTACCCTTGGTGGCAGATCGGGAGGTCACTAAGGGAAAGAGGTCACGAGGAGGGGTTCACTCACAGACCCCACCTGTGAGCCCAGGGCACCAGAGGTCAGGGGTGATGAGAGAACCTACCGTCAGCAGCAGCCACAGCAACTGTGCAGAGAAAGATCCCACAGACAGTAGCCCGACCCCACATCCCTAGGCTGGACTGAACACAGTGGGTGGGGTGGACATGAATGGAATTCTCTCCACTCCTGATGACCTGACAAAGGTGCCCAGGGTGAGGTCACAGTGACCCATGACCTTTCACCCACCCTCACACAGTGACATCACAACTCTAACACCCACCCGCTTCTTCTCAGCAAATGGCTGTGCAGCATTTGATGGTGGAGTTACACAGGAAGACCCCAGGGGTGGATGGGATGGACATAGAGAGACCCCCCCCCCAGCATCTGTACCCAGTGTGGGTATAGAGAGCTCCCAGGCCAGGTATCAGACACACACACACACCCTCTACCTCACCCCCCAGTCTGTACCCAGTGTGGGTATAGAGAGCTCCCGGGACTGGTATCAAACACACACTCACCCTCTACCTCACCCCCCAGTTGTAACCAGTGTGAGTATAGAGAGCTCCCGGGCCAGGTATCAGACACACACATACCCTCTACCTCACCTCACAGTCTGTACCAAGTGTGAGTATAGAGAGCTCCCAGGCCAGGTATCAGACACACACGCTCCCTCCACCTCACCCCCCAGTCTATACCCAGTGTGGACATCGAGAGCTCCCGGGACAGGTATCAGACACACACACGCTCCCTCTACCTCACCCCCCAGTCTGTACCCAGTGTGAGTATAGAGAGCTCCCGGGCAAGGTATCAGACACACACGATCCCTCTCCCACCCGCCCAGTCTGTACCCAGTGTGGACATCGAGAGCCCCCGGGACAGATATCAGACACACACACTCCCTCTACCTCACCGCCCCCCCCCCCAAGTCTGTACCCAGTGTGTGTATAGAGAGCTCCCGGGACAGGTATCAGACACACACGCTCCCTCTACCTCACCCCCCAGTCTGTACCCAGTGTGGACATAGAAAGTTCCCGGGACAGGTATCAGACACATACACTCACCCTCTACCTCACCCCCGAGTCTGTACCCAGTGTGAGTATAGAGAGCTCGCGGGACAGGTACAGGTATCAGACACACACACACTCCCTCTACCTCACCCCCCAGTCTGTGCCCAGTGTGTATAGACGGCTCCCAGACCAGGTATCAGACACACACACACCCTCTACCTCACCCCACAGTCTGTACCCAGTGTGGACATAAAGAGCTCCCGGGCCAGGTATCAGACACACAAGCTCCCTCTACCTCACCCCCCAGTCTGTACCCAGTGTGGGTATAGAGAGCTCCCGGGCCAGGTATCAGACACACACTCACCCTCTACCTCACCCCCCAGTCTGTACCCAGTGTGGGTATAGAGAGCTCCTGGGCCAGGTATCAGACACACACACACCCTCTACCTCACCCCCCAGTCTGTACCCAGTGTGGGTATAGAGAGCTCCCAGGCCAGGTATAAGACACACACACACCCTCTACCTCACCCCCCAGTCTGTACCCAGTGTGGACATCGAGAGCCCCCGGGACAGGTACCAGACACATACACTCACCCTCTACCTCACCCCCGAGTCTGTACCCAGTGTGAGTATAGAGAGCTCGCGGGACAGGTATCAGACACACACACGCTCCCTCTACCTCACCCTCCAGTCTGTACCCAGTGTGTATAGAGGGCTCCCGGACCAGGTATCAGACACACACACACCCTCTACCTCACCCCACAGCCTGTACCCAGTGTGGACATAGAGAGCTCCCGGGCCAGGTATCAGACACAAACTCACCCTCTACGTCACCCCCCAGTCTGTACCCAGTGTGGGTATAGAGAGCTCCCAGGTCAGGTATCAGACACACACACACACACCCTCTACCTCACCCCCCAGTGTGGACATAGAGAGCTCCCAGGCCAGGTATCAGACACACACACTCACCCTCTACCTCACCCCCCCAGTCTGTACCCAGTGTGTGTATAGAGAGCTCCCGGGACAGGTATCAGACACATACACTCACCCTCTACCTCACCCCCGAGTCTGTACCCAGTGTGAGTATAGAGAGCTCGCGGGACTGGTACAGGTATCAGACACACACATGCTCCCTCTACCTCACCCCGCAGTCTGTGCCCAGTGTGTATAGACGGCTCCCAGACCAGGTATCAGATGCACACACACCCTCTACCTCACCCCACAGTCTGTACCCAGTGTGGGTATAGAGAGCTCCCGGGACAGGTATCAGACACACACGCCCCCTCAACCTCACCCCCAGGTCTGTGCCCGGTGTGGACATCGAGAGCTCCCGGGACAGGTATCAGACACACGCGCTCCCTCAACCTCACCCCCCAGTCTGTACCCAGTGTGTATAGAGAGCTCCCGGGCCAGGTATCAGACACACACTCACCCTCTACCTCACCCCCCAGTCTGTACCCAGTGTGGGTATAGAGAGCTCCTGGGCCAGGTATCAGAGACACACACGCTCCCTCTACCTCACCCCCCAGCCTGTACCCAATCTGAGTACAGAGAGCTCCCGGGCCAGGTATCAGACACACACACTCCCTCGACCTCACCCCACAGTCTGTGCCCAGTGTCGACATCGAGAGCTCCCGAGACAGGTAGCAGACACACACACGCTCCCTCTACCTCACCCCCCAGTCTGTACCCAGTGTGAGTATAGAGAGCTCCCGGGACAGGTATCAGACACACAACCTCCCTCTACCTCACCCCCCAGTCTGTACCCAGTGTGGACATAGAGAGCTCCCAGGCCAGGTATCAGACACACACACTCACCCTCTACCTCACCCCACCAGTCTGTACCCAGTGTCAGTATACAGAGCTCCCGGGCCAGGTATCAGACACACACGCTCCCTCAACCTCACCCCACAGTCTGTACCCAGTGTGTATAGAGAGCTCCCGGGCCAGGTATCAGACACACACTCACCCTCTACCTCACCCCCCAGTCTGTACCCAGTGTGAGTATAGAGACCTCCCGGGCCAGGTATCAGACACAAACATTCACCCTCTACCTCACCCCCAGTCTGTACCCGGTGTGAATATAGAGAGCTCCCGGGCCAGGTATCAGACACACACATACCCTCTACCTCACCTCACAGTCTGTACCAAGTGTGAGTATAGAGAGCTCCCAGGCCAGGTATCAGACACACACGCTCCCTCCACCTCACCCCCCAGTCTATACCCAGTGTGGACATCGAGAGCTCCCGGGACAGGTATCAGACACACACACGCTCCCTCTACCTCACCCCCCAGTCTGTACCCAGTGTGAGTATAGAGAGCTCCCGGGCAAGGTATCAGACACACACGATCCCTCTCCCACCCGCCCAGTCTGTACCCAGTGTGGACATCGAGAGCCCCCGGGACAGATATCAGACACACACACTCCCTCTACCTCACCGCCCCCCCCCCCAAGTCTGTACCCAGTGTGTGTATAGAGAGCTCCCGGGACAGGTATCAGACACACACGCTCCCTCTACCTCACCCCCCAGTCTGTACCCAGTGTGGACATAGAAAGTTCCCGGGACAGGTATCAGACACATACACTCACCCTCTACCTCACCCCCGAGTCTGTACCCAGTGTGAGTATAGAGAGCTCGCGGGACAGGTACAGGTATCAGACACACACACACTCCCTCTACCTCACCCCCCAGTCTGTGCCCAGTGTGTATAGACGGCTCCCAGACCAGGTATCAGACACACACACACCCTCTACCTCACCCCACAGTCTGTACCCAGTGTGGACATAAAGAGCTCCCGGGCCAGGTATCAGACACACAAGCTCCCTCTACCTCACCCCCCAGTCTGTACCCAGTGTGGGTATAGAGAGCTCCCGGGCCAGGTATCAGACACACACTCACCCTCTACCTCACCCCCCAGTCTGTACCCAGTGTGGGTATAGAGAGCTCCTGGGCCAGGTATCAGACACACACACACCCTCTACCTCACCCCCCAGTCTGTACCCAGTGTGGGTATAGAGAGCTCCCAGGCCAGGTATAAGACACACACACACCCTCTACCTCACCCCCCAGTCTGTACCCAGTGTGGACATCGAGAGCCCCCGGGACAGGTACCAGACACATACACTCACCCTCTACCTCACCCCCGAGTCTGTACCCAGTGTGAGTATAGAGAGCTCGCGGGACAGGTATCAGACACACACACGCTCCCTCTACCTCACCCTCCAGTCTGTACCCAGTGTGTATAGAGGGCTCCCGGACCAGGTATCAGACACACACACACCCTCTACCTCACCCCACAGCCTGTACCCAGTGTGGACATAGAGAGCTCCCGGGCCAGGTATCAGACACAAACTCACCCTCTACGTCACCCCCCAGTCTGTACCCAGTGTGGGTATAGAGAGCTCCCAGGTCAGGTATCAGACACACACACACACACCCTCTACCTCACCCCCCAGTGTGGACATAGAGAGCTCCCAGGCCAGGTATCAGACACACACACTCACCCTCTACCTCACCCCCCCAGTCTGTACCCAGTGTGTGTATAGAGAGCTCCCGGGACAGGTATCAGACACATACACTCACCCTCTACCTCACCCCCGAGTCTGTACCCAGTGTGAGTATAGAGAGCTCGCGGGACTGGTACAGGTATCAGACACACACATGCTCCCTCTACCTCACCCCGCAGTCTGTGCCCAGTGTGTATAGACGGCTCCCAGACCAGGTATCAGATGCACACACACCCTCTACCTCACCCCACAGTCTGTACCCAGTGTGGGTATAGAGAGCTCCCGGGACAGGTATCAGACACACACGCCCCCTCAACCTCACCCCCAGGTCTGTGCCCGGTGTGGACATCGAGAGCTCCCGGGACAGGTATCAGACACACGCGCTCCCTCAACCTCACCCCCCAGTCTGTACCCAGTGTGTATAGAGAGCTCCCGGGCCAGGTATCAGACACACACTCACCCTCTACCTCACCCCCCAGTCTGTACCCAGTGTGGGTATAGAGAGCTCCTGGGCCAGGTATCAGAGACACACACGCTCCCTCTACCTCACCCCCCAGCCTGTACCCAATCTGAGTACAGAGAGCTCCCGGGCCAGGTATCAGACACACACACTCCCTCGACCTCACCCCACAGTCTGTGCCCAGTGTCGACATCGAGAGCTCCCGAGACAGGTAGCAGACACACACACGCTCCCTCTACCTCACCCCCCAGTCTGTACCCAGTGTGAGTATAGAGAGCTCCCGGGACAGGTATCAGACACACAACCTCCCTCTACCTCACCCCCCAGTCTGTACCCAGTGTGGACATAGAGAGCTCCCAGGCCAGGTATCAGACACACACACTCACCCTCTACCTCACCCCACCAGTCTGTACCCAGTGTCAGTATACAGAGCTCCCGGGCCAGGTATCAGACACACACGCTCCCTCAACCTCACCCCACAGTCTGTACCCAGTGTGTATAGAGAGCTCCCGGGCCAGGTATCAGACACACACTCACCCTCTACCTCACCCCCCAGTCTGTACCCAGTGTGAGTATAGAGACCTCCCGGGCCAGGTATCAGACACAAACATTCACCCTCTACCTCACCCCCAGTCTGTACCCGGTGTGAATATAGAGAGCTCCCGGGCCAGGTATCAGACACACACACACACCCTCTACCTCACCCGCCAGTCTGTACCCAGTGTGAGTATAGAGAGCTCCCGGGACTGGTATCAGACACACACGCTCCCTCTACCTCACCCCCCAGTCTGTACCCAGTGTGGACATAGAGAGCTCCCGGGACAGGTATCAGACACACACACTCACCCTCTACCTCACCCCCCACTCTGTACCCAGTGTGAGTATAGAGAGCTCCCGGGCCAGGTATCGGACACACACGCTCCCTCTACCTCACCCCCCAGTCTGTACCCAGTGTGGACATCGAGAGCCCCCGGGACAGGTACCAGACACATACACTCACCCTCACCCCCGAGTCTGTACCCAGTGTGAGTATAGAGAGCTCGCGGGACGGGTATCAGACACACACACGCTCCCTCTACCTCACCCCCCAATCTGTACCCAGTGTGAGTATAGAGAGCTCCCGGGCCAGGTATCAGACACACACGCTCCCTGTACCTCACTCCCCAGTCTGTACCCAGTGTGGACATCGAGAGCCCCCGGGACAGGTATCAGACACAAACTCACCGTCTACCTCACCCCCTAGTCTGTACCCAGTGTGGGTATAGAGAGCTCCCAGGTCAGGTATCAGACACACACACACACCCACTACCTCACCCCACAGTCTGTACCCAGTGTGGACATACAGAGCTCCCAGGCCAGGTATCAGACACACACGCTCCCTCGACCTCACCCCCCAGTCTGTGCCCAGTGTCGACATCGAGAGCTCCCAAGACAGGTAGCAGACACACATACGCTCCCTCTACCTCACCCCCCAGTCTGTACCCGGTGTGAGTATAGAGAGCTCCCGGGACAGGTATCAGACACACAAGCTCCCTCTGCCTCACCCCCCAGTCTGTACCCGGTGTGGACACAGAGAGCTCCCAGGCCAGGTATAAGACACACACACACCCTCTACCTCACCCCCCAGTCTGTACCCAGTGTGAGTATAGAGAGCTCCTGGGCCAGGTATCAGACACACACGCTCCCTCTACCTCACCCTCCAGTCTGCACCCACTGTGGGTGTACAGAGCTCCCGGGCCAGGTATCAGACACACACGCTCCCTCTACCTCACCCTGCGAGTCTGTACCCAGTGTGGACATAGAGAGCTCCCAGGCCAGGTATCAGACACACACACTCACCCTCTACCTCACCCCCCCAGTCTGTACCCAGTGTCAGTATATAGAGCTCCCGGGCCAGGTATCAGACACACACGCTCCCTCAAACTCACCCCCCAGTCTGTACCCAGTGTGAGTATAGTGACCTCCCGGGCCAGGTATCAGACACACACATTCACCCTCTACCTCACCCCCAGTCTGTACCCAGTGTGAATATAGAGAGCTCCCGGGCCAGGTATCAGACACACACACACACCCTCCACCTCACCCCCCAGTCTGTACCCAGTGTGAGTATAGAGAGCTCCCGGGCCAGGTATCAGACACACACGCTCCCTCTACCTCACCCCCCAGTCTGTACCCAGTGTGAGTATAGAGAGCTCCTGGGCCAGGTATCAGACACACACGCTCCCTCTACCTCACCCTCCAGTCTGCACCCACTGTGGGTGTACAGAGCTCCCGGGCCAGGTATCAGGCACACACGCTCCCTCTACCTCACCCCGCGAGTCTGTACCCAGTGTGGACATAGAGAGCTCCCGGGCCAGGTATCAGACACACACACTCACCCTCTACCTCACCCCACCAGTCTGTACCCAGTGACAGTATACAGAGCTCCCGGGCCAGGTATCAGACACACACGCTCCCTCTACCTCACCCCCCAGCCTGTACCCAATCTGAGTATAGAGAGCTCCCGAGCCAGGTATCAGACACACACGCTCCCTCTACCTCACCCCCCAGTCTGTGCCCGGTGTGGACATCGAGAGCTCCTGAGACAGGTATCAGACACACACACGCTCCCTCTACCTCACCCCCCAGTCTGTACCCAATGTGAGTAGAGAGAGCTCCCGGGACAGGTATCAGACACACATGCTCCCTGTACCTAACCGCCCAGTCTGTACCCAGAGTGAGTATAGAGAGCTCCCGGGTCAGGTATCAGACACACACGCTCCCTCTACCTCACCCCGCAGTCTGTACCCAGTGTGAGTATAGAGAGCTCCCGGGTCAGGTATCAGACACACACGCTCCCTCTACCTCACCCCCCAATCTGTACCCAGTGTGGACATAGAGAGCTCCCGGGCCAGGTATCAGACACACACACTCACCCTCTACCTCACCCCCCAACCTGTACCCAGTGTGAGTATAGAGAGCTCCCAGGTCAAGTATCAGACACACACACTCCCTCTACCTCACCCCCCAAATCTGTACCCAGTGTGAGTATACAGAGCTCCCGGGCCAGGTATCAGACACACACGCTCCCTCTACCTCACCCCCCAGACTGTGCCCAGTGTGGACATCGAGAGCTCTCGGGACAGGTATCAGACACACACACACACTCCCTCTACCTCACCCCCCAGTCTGTACCCAGTGTGAGTATAGAGATCTCCCGGCCCAGGTATCAGACACACACGTTCCCTCTACCTCACCCCCCAGTCTGTACCCAGTGTGAGTATAGAGAGCTCCCGGGACAGGTATCAGACACACACGCTCCCTCTACCTCACCGCCCCCCGCAGTCTGTACCCAGTATGAGTATAGAGAGCTCCCGGGACAGGTATCAGACACGCACACACCCTCTACCTCACCCCCCAGCCTGTACCCAGTGTGGGTATAGAGAGCTCCCGGGCCAGGTATCAGACACACACACACCCTCTACCTCACCCCCACTCTGTACCCAGTGTTGTCATAGAGTGCTCCCAGGTCAGGTATCAGACACACACGCTCCCTCTACCTCAACCCCCAGTCTGTACCCAGTGTGAGTATAGAGAGCTCCTGGGCCAGGTATCAGACACACACACTCCCTCTACCTCACCGCCCCCCGCAGTCTGTACCCAGTATGAGTATAGAGAGCTCCCGGGCCAGGTATCAGACACACACACACCCTCTACCTCACCCTCCACTCTGTACCCAGTGTGGACATAGAGTGCTGCCAGGCCAGGTATCAGACACACACACACATTCACCCTCTACCTCACCCCGCAATCTGTACCCAGTGTGAGTATAGAGAGCTCCCGGGCCAGCTATCAGACACACACGCTCCCTCTACCTCACCCCCCAGTCTGTACCCAGTGTGAGTATAGAGAGCTCCCGGCCCAGGTATCAGACACACACGCTCCCTCTATCTCACCCCCCAGTCTGTACCCAGTGTGAGTATAGAGAGCTCCCGGGCCAGGTATCAGACACACACGCTCTCTCTCATCCCCCCAGTCTGTACCCAGTGTGGACATCGAGAGCCCCCGGGACGGGTATCAGACACACACACTCCCTCTACCTCACCCCCCACTCTGTACCCAGTGTTGTCATAGAGTGCTCCCAGGCCAGGTATCAGACACACACGCTCCCTCTACCTCACCCCCCACTCTGTACCCAGTGTTGTCATAGAGTGCTCCCAGGCCAGGTATCAGACACACACACATTCACCCTCTACCTCACCCCCCCAGTCTGTACCCAGTGTGAGTATAGAGAGCTCCCGGGCTAGGTATCAGACACACACGCTCCCTCTACCTCACCCCGCAGTCTGTACCCAGTGTGGACATAGAGAGCTCCCGGGACAGGTATCAGACACACAAGCTCCCTCTACCTCACCCCCCAGTCTGTACCCAGTGTGGACATAGAGAGCTCCCGGGCCAGGTATCAGACACACACGCTCCCTCTACCTCACCCCCCAACCTGTACCCTGTTTGGGTATAGAGAGTTTCCGGGCCAGGTATCAGACACACAAGCTCCCTCTCCCACCCCGCAGTCTGTACCCAGTGTGAGCATCGAGACACAACTCTGAGAAAGGAATCTCTGACAATTTCTGGGGTTGTAAGTACTTTATTAGCTAGTTTATATTAAAGCATGTCAACAGGAAGAGGGAAATCGGTGTACAAGGGTAGGACACACGCTGTCAGTGGTGGGGAGTGTCAAGGGACAGAGGGACCTCCATGTATCCATGTCCAGGGTAGGAAACACACCAAGACTGGTTGGGAGACTCGAGGGACAGAGAGACCTCGGAGTACCAGGGTATGACACACACTGTGAATGGTGGAGAGAGTCGAGGGACAGTGGGACCTACCGCGAAGTACCAGGGTATGACACACATTGTGAACGTTGGGGAGTGTTGAGCAAGAGACATCAGTGCACAGGGGTAGGACACACACATTGAATGGTGGGGAGCGTTGAGGGACATAGGTGGCTCGGTGTACGAGGGTAGGGGACACACCATGAATGGAGGGGAGTGATGGAGAATAGAGGGACCTCAGTGTACAAGGGTAGGACACACTCTGTGAAGGGAGGGGAGTGTCAAGAGACAGAAGAACCTAAGTGTACAAGGGTAGGGCAATCTCTATCAGTGGTGGGGAGTGTTAAGGGACAGAGGGACCTCAGAGTACCAGGGTATGACACACACTGTGAATGGTGGAGAGTTTCGAGGGACAGAGAAAACTCGGTGAACAAGGGTAGAACACACACATTGAGAGGTGGGGAGTGTTGAGGGACAGGGAGACATCGGTGTGCAAAGGTAGGACACTCACTGTGAATGGTGGAAAGTGATGAGGGACAGAGTGACCCCAGTGTACGAGGGTAGGACATACACCATAAATGGTGGGGAGAGTCGAGGGACAGAGGAACCTCGGTGTAGAAGGGTAGGGCACACACTGTGAACGGTGGAGAGTTTCGAGCGACAGAAAGACATTGGTAAACGAGGTTGGGACAGAGTGTCAAGCGACGTAGGGAGCTCGGTGTACAAGGATATGACACGCAGCATGAATGGGGGTGGGGGGTGTCAGAGAACAGGGGGACCTCAGTGTACAAGGGTAAAGCATACACCATGAATGGTGGGTTGTCGAGGGAGACAGGGAGCTTGGTGTACAAGGGTAGGACACAGTCTGTGAATGGTGGACTGTGTTGAGGGACAGAGGGACCTCGATGTGCAAGGGCAGGACACATGCCATGACTGCTGGTGAGTAAGAAGAGACAGGGAGACCTGGGTGTCGAAGGGTAGGACACAAATTGTGAATGGTGGAGCGTGTTGGAGAATAGAGGGAGCTCAGCGTACAGGGGTAGGACACCATTAATGGTGGGGAGTGTCGAGGGACAGAAAGTGTACATGGTGAGACACTCACTCTGAATGGTGGGAGCATCAAAGGACAGAGAGAGCTGGTGTACAAGCATGGGACACCCTCTGTGAATGGTGGAGACAGACCTTGGTGTACGGGGGTCAGACAGCCACAGTGAATAGTGGGGACTGTTGAGGGACAGAGAGACGTCCATGTTTATAGGTAGGACACACTCTGCGAATGGTTGAGTATCAAGGGACTGAGGGAACTCAGTGTACAAGGGTACGGTACACACCATGACTGGTTGGTTGTGTCGAGGGACAGAGGGACCTCAGTGTACAATTGTAGAACACACACTGTGAATGGTGGAAAGTGTTGAGGGACAGAGGGTCCTCGGTGTAAAAGGTACGACACATACTGTGGACAGTGGTTAGTGTCCAGAGACAGAGAGGCTTTGGTGTACAAGTGTAGGGCACTCACTGTGAAAGGTGGGGAGTGCCAAGAGACAGAGGGAGCTCAGTGTACACAGGGTAGACACTCACTCTGAATTTTAGAGTGTGTCGAGAGGCAGACGATGCTCGGTGTACAAAGGTAGGACACAGACAGTGAACAGTAGGTAATGACCCGGATCCTGACCCGGATCTGGGCCGTACCCTCCAAATATCCGGACCTCCCTCTCGGTTTTTTTCCACTACCTTACTTTCCATTTTCTATTTTCTATTTATGATTTATAATTTAAATTTTTAATATTTACTATTGATTTGTACTCCAGGGAGCGGGAAGTGCAGAATCAAATATCGCTGTGATGATTGTACGTTCTAGCATCAATTGTTTGGGGACAATAAAGTATAAAGTATAATGTTGATGGACAGAGGGACCTTGGTGTACAAGGGTAGAACACACTCACTGTGAAAGGTGGGGAGTGCCAAGAGACAGACGGAGCTCAGTGTACACAGGGTAGACACTCACTCTGAATTTTGGAGTGTGTCGAGAGGCAGACGATGCTCAGTGTACAAGTGTAGAACACAGACAGTGAATAGTGGGTAATGTTGATGGACAGAGGGACCTTGGTGTACAAGGGTAGACCACACACACCGTGAATGATGGGTAGTGTCAAGGAAAAGAGGGACCTCTGTGTTCAAGGGTAGGACACACACCTTCACTGGTTGGGATAGTCAAGGGACAGAGGGACCTCAGAGTACACATACCGTGATTAGAGAGGGGTGTCAGAGAATAGGGGGAGCTCGGTGTACAAGGGTAGGACACACACTGTCAATGTTGAGGGGTGTTGGGGGACATAGGGAGCTCGGTGTAGAAGGGTAGGACACATACCTTGACAGGCTTGGATAGTCGAGGGACAGAGGGATCTTGGAGTACCAGGGTAGGGGACACACTGTGAATGGTGGAGAGTGTCGACCATAGGAAGCTCGGTGTACAAGGGTACAATACACACCATGAATGCTGGGGAGGGTTGGGGAGCAGGGAGACATCAGTGTGCAAGGGTAGGACACCCACTGTGATAGATGGAGAGAGCCGAGGGACAGAAGGACCTCAGTGTAAAAAGGTAGGACACTCACACAGAATAGTGGGGAGTGTTGAGGGACAGAGGGACCTCGGTGTACGAGGGTTAGACAGACACAGTGATTGGTGGGCAGTGTCGAGAGACAGAAAGACCTCCATGTTTATAGATAGGACACACTCTGTGACTGGTTGAGTGTCAAGGGACAGAGGACACAACTGTAGGTCACACACTGAATGGTGGAAAGTGTCGTTGGACAGAGGGTCCTCGGTGTAAAAGGTACAACACATACTGTGGATGGTGGTTAGTTTCGAGGGACAGAGAGACTTTGATGTACAAGTGTAAGGCACTCACTGTGAATGGTTGGGATGTCGAGGGACAGAGGGACCTCAGAGTATATGGTAGGACACTCATTGTGAATGATCGAGAATGTTGACAGAAAGAGGGAACTCAGTGTACAAGGGAAGGATCCACACCATGAACAGTGGGGAGAGTCAAGGGGCGGAAGATCTTGGTGTACAAGGTAGGACACTCACTGTGAATGGTTGGGATGACAGAGGACAGAGAGACCTCGGAGTACAAGGGTAGGAGGCACACTGAACGGTGGGGAGTCTAGAGGATTAGGGTGACCTCGATGTATAAGGGTTGGACACACACTGTGTATGCTAGGTCTCTAGATTTTTCATCCCTAGGGTTGAGGAATCAAGAAACAGATGGATAGGTTTAAGACCAGATACCATAAGATATAGGAGCAGAATTAGGCCAAATTGGTCCATTGAGTCTGTTCGGCATAACATTACGCTGATCTACTTTCCCTCTCAGCCCCAATCTCCTGCCTTCCACCCCATATCCCTTCCTGCACTGAGCAACCAAGAATCTATCAACCTCTGTCTCAAATATACATAAAGACTTGGCCTCAACAGCTACCTGTGGCAACAAATTCAACAGATTTACCAAGAAATTCTCCACATCTCTGTTCTCACCCCTCTATTCTGAGGCTGTGTCCTCTGATCTTAGACTCTCCCACCATAGGAAGCATCCTCTCCACATCCAGTCTATCAATGCCTTTCATCATTCAGTAGGTTTCAATTAGATCACCCATCATTCTTCTGAATTTCAGTGAATACAGGCCCAGAGCCATCAAACACTCTTCATATTACAAGCCATTTAATCAAGGAATCACTTTAGTGAACTTCCTTTGAACGCTCTCCATTTTCAGCACCTCCTTTCTAAGACAAAGACTCAAAACTGCTTACAATATTACAAAGGAGGCCTCACCAGTGCTTTACAAAATCTCAACATTACATCCTTGCTTGTATATTCCAGTCCTCTTGAAATAAATGCCAACATTGCATTTGCCTTCCTCACCACAGACTCAGCCTGCAAATTAACCTTTAGGGAGTCCTGCACAAGCTCTCCCAAATCCCTTTGCACCCCAATTTTTGTATTTTCTTTTGTTTTAACAAATAGTCAACCCTTTTATTTCTTCTACCAAAGTGTATGTCCATACATTTCACGACACTGTATTCCACCTGCCACTTCTTTGCCTATTCTCCTAATCTGAGTACTACTGTAGTCTCTCAAAACTAACTTCCTCAAAACTACCTTCCCCTCCACTATCTTCGTATCATCTGCAAATTTTACAACAAAGCCATCAATTCCATCACCATAATGTAAAAGGAAAGGAACCCGTACACCACTAGTCACCAGCAGCCAACCAGAAAAGGCTCCCTTTATTTTGCTCTTTGCCTCCTGCCAATCAGCCACTGCTTTATCCATGCTGGAATCTTTCTGTAATACCGTAGGCTCATAGCTTGTTAAGCAGCCTCATGTGTGGCACCTTGTCAAAGGCCGTCTGAAAATCCAAGTACACAACATCAATTAATCCTCCATTGTCTATCCTGCTTGTTATTTCTTCAAGGAATTCTAACAGGTTTGCCAAGCAAGATTTTCTCTTGAGGAAGCCACGCTGACTACGGCCTATTTTATCATGTGCCTCCAAATACCCTGAAACCACATCCTAAACAATCGATTCCAATCTCCTAACCGGCCTATAATTTCCTTTCTTCTGCTTCTCTCCTTTCTTGAAGATTGGGGTGACATCAGCAATTTTCCAGTCTTCCGGAACCATTCCAGAATCTAATGATTCTTTACTGATGTTTTCACAGTCTCTTCAGTCACCTCTTTCAGAACTCTGGGTGTAGACTGTCTGGTCCAGGTGACTCATCCACCTTCAGACCTTTCAGCTTCCCAAGAGCCTTCTCCCTAGTAAGGGTAATTTCACACAGGTGAGAGGTTTTAAGATGAGAGTGGAGAGATTTAATACGGACACGAGGGCCACCTTGTTCGCCCAGAGGACGGTTCCTGTATGGATCAAGCTGCCAGAGGAAGTGGTTGAGGGCCATTTTAAAACAACATTTAAGAGACACTCAGACAGGTATGGGAATAGGAAAGGTTTAGAGGGATGTTGGCCAAACGCAGGCAGATGGAATTTGCTGAGATGGGGATTTGGGGTGGCTGAAGGGGCTATTTCCCTGCTGTCTGACTCAGATCACTTCTGACCTGTTGATCATGCTCTCTGATTCCGGCCCTGGTGTTTTGGAGAAGTTCTTGAAAATCTTCCTGCCGGTGAGCTCTTGCAATGGCCAAGATGATTGGCTCTCCAACACTGAGGGTCTCCCGTGAAACACCTTCCTTTTCTATTCTCCTGGATGAACCTTGCCGCACACCACATCCCTGCACTTTCAACTGCAAATCCCCTCATCCCACCAGTCACATATAACGCTGTTCCTGGCGAAATTCTCGTGCAGTGCGTTCAGACCATGATGTCAAGGGCTGTGTCTAGTGGTGTTTCTCACAGCTAGTTGTCATTTAATTAACTCCTATCCAGAGAAGTGTGAAGTGATTCACTTTGGAAGGTCGAATTTGAAGGAAGAATACGGTGTTACTGGTGGGATTCTGTAGCGTAGAGGAACAGAAAGATCTTTGGATCCACATCCTTTGATCCCTCAAAGCTGAAGCCGAAGTTGAGAAGGTGTATGGTGTGTGGGTGGTTCTTCATTAGACAAGAGATTGAGTCCAAGAACCACTAGGTAATGTTGCAGCCCTTTAAAACCCTGGTTAGCTGACACTTGGAATATTGTGTTCAGAACAGTCCATAGGATGGAAAAGGGGACAGGACCTGCGGACGAGAGGCTTCAGGCAGAAGGTAGCAGGAGGCAGCAGCAACCCAATATCTCCTGTGGAGTGAGTGCTTTAGTTCAATGCAATCATTGGGAGTACAGCATGCATTCTTCACCGACATGGTCTCCTCATGGCGCTTCAATATCACTACCTCTCATCATCGCTATCCTCAACTCCCCCTCCACCCCTCCCTCTCCCTCCATCCTCAACACCCCTCCCCCACCCCCTCCATTCTCTCTCTCTCAGTCCTTACCACATCACCCTCTCCCCTTCCCCAACCCTCTCCCTCCATCCTCACCACACTGTCTCTCCTCTCCCTCTTCCTCCATCCTCCTCCCTCTCCCTCTGTGGGACAGTAGGGTGAGCAGGCGAGAGGGAAGGGTGAGTGTGGAGGGAGAGTGAGCAAAGAGAGCAGGAGGAGGAAGGAGGGACAGAGTATGAGAGCAGGAGGGGGCTAGGGAAATCAGAAAGGAAGAAGGATGGAGAGGGGGTAGGAAAAGGGGAAGACAGAGAAAAGAAATGTCAAGGGGAAAAGGGAGAGAGGGGAGGGAGGGAGAGAGGAGTGAGGAGGGAGAGAGGAATGGGAGGGAGAGAGGAGTGAGGGGGAGAGAGGATTGAGGGGGAGAGAGGAGTGAGGGAGGGAGAGAGGAGTTGGGGGAGAGAGGAGTGAGGGGGAGGAGTGAGTGGGAGAGAGGAGTGAGTGGGGAGAGAGGAGTGACGGAGGAGAGAGGAGTGAGGGGGAGGAGTGAGTGGGAGAGAGTAGTCAGTGGGGGAGAGAGGAGTGAGGGAGGGAGAGAGGAGTGAGGGAGGGAGAGAGGAGTGGGGAGAGAGGAGTGAGGGGGAGAGAGGAGTGAGGGGGAGAGAGGAGGGGGGAGAGAGGAGTGAGGGAGGGAGAGAGGAGTGAGGGAGGAGAGAGGAGAGAAGGGAAAGAGAGAGGAGGGAGGGAGAGAGGAGTGAGGGAGGGAGGGAGAGAGGAGTGACGGGGAGAGAGGAGTGAGGGGGAGAGAGCAGTGAGGGAGGGAGACAGGAGTGAGGAGAGAGAGGAGTGAGGGGGAGAGAGGACTGAGGGAGAGAGAGGAGTGAGTGGGGGAGAGAGGAGTGACGGAGGAGAGAGGAGCGAGGGAGGGAGAGAGGAGTGGGGGGAGAGAGGAGTCAGTGGGGAGAGAGGATTGAGGCAGGGAGAGAGGAGTGAGGGAGGGAGAAATGAGTGGGGGGAGAGAGGAGTGAGGGGGAGAGAGGAGTGAGGGGGAGAGAGGAGTGAGGGGGAGGAGTGAGTGGGAGAGGAGTGAATGGGGAGAGAGGAGTGAGGGGGAGAGAGAAGTGAGGGGAGAGAGGAGTGAGGGGAGAGAGGAGTGAGGGAGGGAGAGAGGAGGGAGGGAGAGAGGAGTGAGGGGGAGAGAGGAGTGAGGGGGAGAGAGGAGGGGGGAGAGAGGAGTGAGGGAGGGAGAGAGGAGTGAGGGAGGAGAGAGGAGAGAGGGGGAGAGAGGAGGGAGGGAGAGAGGAGTGAGGGAGGGAGGGAGAGAGGAGTGACGGGGAGAGAGGAGTGAGGGGGAGAGAGCAGTGAGGGAGGGAGACAGGAGTGAGGAGAGAGAGGAGTGAGGGGGAGAGAGGACTGAGAGAGAGGAGTGAGTGGGGGAGAGAGGAGTGACGGAGGAGAGAGGAGTGAGGGAGGGAGAGAGGAGTGGGGGGAGAGAGGAGTCAGTGGGGGAGAGAGGATTGAGGCAGGGAGAGAGGTGTGAGGGAGGGAGAAATGAGTGGGGGGAGAGAGGAGTGAGGGGGAGAGAGGAGTGAGGGGGAGGAGTGAGTGGGAGAGAGGAGTGAATGGGGGAGAGAGGAGTGAGGGAGGGAGAGAGGAGTGAGGGGGAGAGAGAAGTGAGGGGAGAGAGGAGTGAGGGAGGGAGAGGGGAGGGAGGGAGAGAGGAGTGAGGGAGAGAGGAGTGAGGGGGAGAGAGGAGTGAGGGGAGAGAGGAGTGAGGGGGAGAGGAGTGTGGGAGGGAGAGAGGAGTGAGGGGGAGAGGAGTGAGGGAGGGAGAAATGAGTGGGGGGAGAGAGGAGTGAGGGGGAGGAGTGAGTGGGAGAGAGGAGTGAATGGGGGAGAGAGGAGTGAGGGAGGGAGAGAGGAGTGAGGGGGAGAGAGAAGTGAGGGGAGAGAGGAGTGAGGGAGGAGAGAGGAGGGAGGGAGAGAGGAGTGAGGGAGAGAGGAGTGAGGGGGAGAGAGGAGTGAGGGGAGAGAGGAGTGAGGGGGAGAGGAGTGAGGGAGGGAGAGAGGAGTGAGGGGGAGAGGAGTGAGGGAGGAGAAAGGAGTGATGGGAGAGGAGTGAGGGAGCGAGAGAGGAGTGAGGGAGAGAGAGGAGTGAGGGGGAGAGAGAGGATTGGGGGGAGAGAGGAGTGAGTGTGGGAGAGAGGAGGTGGGAGAGAGAAATGAGGGAGGAGAGAGCAGTGAGGGGGAGAGGGGAGTGAGGGGAGTGGGGAGTGAGGGGAGAGAGGAGTGAGGGAGGGAGAGAGCAGTGAAGGGGAGAGAGGAGTGAGGGGAGAGAGGAGTGAGGGGGAGAGGAGTCAGGGGAGAGAGGAGTGAGGGGAGAGAGGAGTGAGGGGGAGAGGGAGTGAGGAAGCAGAGAGCAATGAGGGGGAGAAGGGAGTGAGGGGAGAGAGGAGTGAGGGAGGGAGAGAGGAGTGGGGGAGAGAGGAGTGAGGGGAGAGAGGAGTGAGGGGGAGAGGAGTGAGGGAGGGAGAGAGGAGTGAGGGGGAAAGGAGTGAGGGAGGAGAAGAGTGAGGGGAGAGAGGAGTGAGGGGGTAGAGAGAGGAGTGGGGGAGAGAGGAGTGAGTGTGGGAGAGAGGAGGTGGGAGACAGGAATGAGGGAGGAGAGAGCAGTGAGGGGGAGAGGGGAGGGGAGAGAGGAGTGGGGGAGGGAGAGAGGAGTGAGGGGAGAGAGGAGTGAGGGGGAGAGGAGTGAGGGAGGGAGAGAGGAGTGAGGGGAGAGAGGAGTGAGGGGGAGAGGAGTGAGGAAGGAGAGAGCAGTGAGGGGGAGAAGGGAGTGAGGGGAGAGAGGAGTGAGGGAGGGAGAGAGAAGTGAGGGGAGAGAGGAGTGAGGGGAGAGGAGTGAGGGGGAGAGGAGTGAGGGAGGGAGAGAAGAGTGAGGGAGGGAGAGAGGAGTGAGGGGAGAGAGGAGTGAGGGGGAGAGAGGAGTGAGGGAGGAGAAAAGGAGTGAGGGGGAGAGAGCAGTGAGGGAGGGAGACAGGAGTGAGGGAGGAGAGAGCAGTGAGGGGGAGAGGGGGAGGGGAGAGAGGAGTGGGGGAGGGAGAGAGGAGTGAGGGGAGAGAGGAGTGAGGGGGAGAGGAGTGAGGGAGGGAGAGAGGAGTGAGGGGAGAGAGGAGTGAGGGGGAGAGGAGTGAGGAAGGAGAGAGCAGTGAGGGGGAGAAGGGAGTGAGGGGAGAGAGGAGTGAGGAGGGAGAGAGAAGTGAGGGGAGAGAGGAGTGAGGGGGAGAGGAGTGAGGGGGAGAGGAGTGAGGGAGGGAGAGAAGAGTGAGGGAGGGAGAGAGGAGTGAGGGGAGAGAGGAGTGAGGGGGAGAGAGGAGTGATGGAGGAGAAAAGGAGTGAGGGGGAGAGAGCAGTGAGGGAGGGAGACAGGAGTGAGGAGAGAGAGGAATGAGGGGGAGAGAAGAGTGAGGGGGAGAGAGCAGTGAGGGAGGGAGACAGGAGTGAGGAGAGAGAGGAGTGAGGGGGAGAGAGGAGTGAGTGGGGGAGAGAGGAGTGACGGAGGAGAGAGGAGTGAGGGAGGGAGAGAGGAGTGAGGAGGGAGAGAGGAATGAGAGGGAGAGAGGAGTGAGGGAGGAGAGAGGAGTGGGGGGAGAGAGAAGTGAGGAGGAGGAGTGAGTGGGAGAGAGGAGTGATTGGGGAGAGAGGAGTGATGGAGGAGAGGAGTGAGGGGGAGGAGTGTGTGGGAGAGAGTAGTCAGTGGGGGAGAGAGGAGTGTGGGAGGGAAAGAGGAGTGGGGGGAGAGAGGAGTGAGTGGGGAGAGAGGATTGAGGGAGGGAGAGAGGAGTGAGGGAAGGAGAGAGGAGTGGGGGAGAGAGGAGTGAGGGGGAGAGAGGAGTGAGGGGGAGGAGTGAGTGGGAGAGAGGAGTAAGTGGGGGGAGAGAAGAGTGACAGATGAGAGAGGAGTGAGGGGGAGGAGTGGGAGAGAGGAGTGAGTGAGGGAGAGAGGAGTGAGTGAGGGAGAGAGGAGTGAGGGAGGGAGAGAGGAGTGAGGGGGAGAGAGCAGTGGAGGGGGAGGAGTGAGTGAGGGAGAGAGGAGTGAGTGTGGGAGAGACGAGTGAGGGAGGGAGAGAGGAGTGAGGGGGAGAGAGGAGGGGGAGAGGGAGTGAGGGAGGGAGAGAGGAGTGAGGGAGGAGAGAGGAGAGAGGGGGAGAGAGGAGTGAGGGGGAGAGAGGAGTGAGGGGAGAGAGGAGTCAGGGGAGAGAGGAGTGAGGGGAGAGAGGAGTGAGGGGGAGAGGAGTGAGGAAGCAGAGAGCAATGAGGGGGAGAAGGGAGTGAGGGGAGAGAGGAGTGAGGGAGGGAGAGAGGAGTGGGGGAGAGAGGAGTGAGGGGGAGAGAGGAGTGAGGGAGGAGAAAGGAGTGAGGGGGAGAGAGGAGGGTGAGAGAGGAGTGAGGGAGGGAGAGAGGAGGGAGGGAGAGAGGAGTGAGGGAGGAGAGAGGAAAGAGGGGGGAGAGAGGAGGGAGAGAGGAGTGAGGGGGAGAGAGGAGTGAGGGGGAGAGAGGAGTCAGGGGAGAGGAGAGTGAGGGGAGAGAGGAGTGAGGGGGAGAGGAGTGAAGAAGCAGAGAGCAGTGAGGGGGAGAAGGGAGTGAGGGGAGAGAGGAGTGAGGGAGGGAGAGAGGAGTGGGGGAGAGAGGAGTGAGGGGGAGAGAGGAGTGAGGGAGGAGAAAGGAGTGAGGGGGAGAGAGCAGTGAGAGAGGGAGACAGGAGTGAGGAGAGAGAGGAGTGAGGGGGAAAGAAGAGTGAGGCGGAGAGAGCAGTGAGGGAGGGAGAGAGGAAGGAGGGAGAGGGGAGTGAGGGAGAGAGGAGTGGGGGAGAGAGGCGTGAGGGGGAGAGGAGTGAGGGAGGGAGAGAGGAGTGAGGGGGAGAGAGGAGTCAGGGAGGGAGAGAGGAGTGAGGGAGAGAGGAGTGAGGGGGAGAGAGGAGTGAGGGGGAGAGGAGTGAGGGAGGGAGAGAGGAGTGAGGGGGAGAGAGGAGTGAGGGTAAGAGGAGTGAGGGAGGGAGAGAGGAGTGAGGGGAGAGAGAAGTGTGGGGAGAGAGGTGTGTGGGGAGAGAGGAGTGAGTGGGGGAGAGAGGAGGTGGGAGAGAGGAATGAGGGAAGAGAGAGCAGTGAGGGGGAGAGAGGAGTGAGGGAGAGAGGAGTGAGGGGGAGAAGAGTGAGGAAGGGAGAGAGGAGTGAGGGGGAGAGAGGAGTGAGGGGGAGAGGAGTGAGGAAGGAGATAGCAGTGAGGGGGACAAGGGAGTGAGGGGGAGAGAGGAGTGAGGGAGCGAGAGAGGAGTGAGGGCAGAGAGGAGTGAGGGGGAGAGGAGTGAGGGGGAGAGGAGTGAGGGAGGGAGAAAGGAGTGAGGGGAGAGAGGAGTGAGGGGGAGAGGAGTGATGGAGAGAGAGGAGTGAGGAGGAGAGAGAGGAGTGGGGGGAGAGAGGAGTGAGTGTGGGAGAGAGGAGGGGGAGAGAGAATGAGGGAGGAGAGAGCAGTGAGGGAGAGAGAGGAGTGAGGGAGCGAGAGGAGTGAGGGGAGAGAGGAGTGAGAGGAAGAGGAGTGAGGGAGGGAGAGAGGAGTGAGGGAGAGAGAGTGAGGGGGAGAGGGGAGTGAGGGGGAGAGAGGAATGACGGAGGAGAGAGCAGTGAGGGGGAGAGAGGAGTGAGGGGGAGAGAGGAGTGAGGGAGGAGAAAGGAGTGAGGGGAGAGAGGGGAGAGAGGAGTGAGGGAGGGAGAGAGGAGTGAGGGGGAGAGAGGAGTGTGGGGGAGAGAGGAGTGTGGGGGAGAGTGGAGTGAGGGAGGAGAATGGAGTGAGGAGAGAGAGGAGTGAGGAGGAGTGAGAGGAGTGGGGGGAGAGAGGAGTGAGTGTGGGAGAGAGGAGGGGGAGAGAGGAATGAGGGAGGAGAGAGCAGTGAGGGAGAGAGAGGAGTGAGGGAGGGAGAGAGGAGTGAGGGAGAGAGAGTGAGGGGGAGAGGGGAGTGAGGGGGAGAGGGAGGTGAGGGAGGAGAAAGGAGTGAGGGGAGAGAAGTGAGGGAGGGAGAGAGGAGTGAGGGAGGGAGAGAGGAGTGAGGGAGGAGAAATGAGTGAGGGGAGAGAGGAGTGAGAGGAGAGGAGTGAGGGAGGGAGAGAGGAGTGTGGGGAAAGAGGAGTGAGGGAGGAGAAAGGAGTGAGGGGAGAGAGGAGTGAGGGGGGAGAGGGAGTGAGGGGGGAGAGAGGTGTGGGGGAGAAGTGTGAGGGGAGAGAGGAGTCAGGGGAGAGAGGAGTGACGGGGAGAGGAGTGAGAGAGAGAGGAGTGAGGGGGAGAGGAGTGAGGGAGGAGAAAGGAGTGAGGGGAGAGAGGAGTCAGGGGAGAGAGGTGTGGGGGGAGAGGAGTGAGGGAGAGAGGAGTGAGGGGAGAGAGGAGTGAGGGGGGAGAGAGGAGTGAGGGAGGAGAATGGAGTGAGGGGAGAGAGGAGTGAGGGAGGGAGAGAGGAGTGAGGGAGAGAGGAGTGAGGGGGAGAGGAGTGAGGGAGAGAGAGGAGTGAGGGGAGAGGAGTGATGGAGGGAGAGAGGAGTGAGGGAGAGAGAGGAGTGAGGAGGAGAGAGAGGAGTGGGGGGAGAGAGGAGTGAGTGTGGGCGAGAGGAGGGGAGAGAGGAATGAGGGAGGAGAGAGCAGTGAGGGGGAGAGAGGAGTGAGGGGGGAGAGAGAGGCGTGAGGGGGAGAGAGGAGGGGGGAGAGAGGAATGAGGGAGGAGAGAGCAGTGAGGGGGAGAGGGGAATGAGGGGGAGAGAGGAGTGAGGGGAGAGAGGAGTGAGGGGGAGAGAGGAGTGAGGGGGAGAGAGCAGTGAGGAGGGAGACAGGAGTGAGGAGAGAGGAGTGAGGGGAGAGAGGAGGTGAGTGGGGGAGAGAGGAGTGACGGAGGAGAGAGGAGTGAGGGAGGGAGAGAGGAGTGTGGGAGGGAGAGAGGAGTGAGGAGGGAGAGAGGAATGAGAGGGAGAGAGGAGTGAGGGAGGGAGAGAGGAGTGGGGGGAGTGAGAAGTGAGGAGGAGGAGGTGAGTGGGAGAGAGGAGTGATTGGGGAGAGAGGAGTGATGGAGGAGAGAGGAGTGAGGGGGAGGAGTGAGTGGGAGAGAGTAGTCAGTGGGGGAGAGAGGAGTGAGGGAGGTGAGGTGGAGGAGGGGTGGAGGAGGGTGAGTGGGAGGGGAGTGGGTGTGGGGGAGAGAGGAGTGAGTGGGGAGAGAGGATTGAGGGAGGGAGAGAGGAGTGAGGGAAGGAGAGAGGAGTGGGGGAGAGAGGTGTGAGGGGGAGAGAGAGGTGAGGGGGAGAGAGGAGTGAGGGGGAGGAGTGAGTGGGAGAGAGGAGTAAGTGGGGGAGAGAGAGTGACAGATGAGAGAGGAGTGAGGGGGGAGGAGTGGGAGAGAGGAGTGAGTGAGGGTGAGAGGAGTGAGTGAGGGAGAGAGGAGTGAGGGAGGGAGAGAGGAGTGAGGGGGAGAGAGCAGTGAGGGGGAGGAGTGAGTGAGGAGAGAGGAGTGAGTGAGGGAGAGACGAGTGAGGGAGGGAGAGAGGAGTGAGGGGGAGAGAGGAGGGGGAGAGAGGAGTGAGGGAGGGAGAGAGGAGTGAGGGAGGAGAGAGGAGAGAGGGGGAGAGAGGAGTGAGGGGGAGAGAGGAGTGGGGGGAGAGAGGAGTCAGGGGAGAGAGGAGTGAGGGGAGAGAGGAGTGAGGGGGAGAGGAGTGAGGAAGCAGAGAGCAATGAGGGGGAGAAGGGAGTGAGGGGAGAGAGGAGTGAGGGAGGGAGAGAGGAGTGGGGGAGAGAGGAGTGAGGGGGAGAGGAGTGAGGGAGGAGAAAGGAGTGAGGGGGAGAGAGGAGGGGGAGAGAGAGTGAGGGAGGGAGAGAGGAGGTAGGGAGAGAGGAGTGAGGGAGGAGAGAGGAAAGAGGGGGAGAGAGGAGGGAGAGAGGAGTGAGGGGGAGAGAGGAGTGAGGGGAGAGAGGAGTCAGGGGAGAGAAGAGTGAGGGGAGAGAGGAGTGAGGGGGAGAGGAGTGAAGAAGCAGAGAGCAGTGAGGGGGAGAAGGGAGTGAGGGGAGAGAGGAGTGAGGGAGGGAGAGAGGAGTGGGGGAGAGAGGAGTGAGGGGGAGAGAGGAGTGAGGGAGGAGAAAGGAGTGAGGGGGAGAGAGCAGTGAGAGAGGGAGACAGGAGTGAGGAGAGAGAGGAGTGAGGGGGAAAGAAGAGTGAGGCGGAGAGAGCAGTGAGGGAGGGAGAGAGGAAGGAGGGAGAGAGGAGTGAGGGAGAGAGGAGTGGGGGAGAGAGGCGTGAGGGGGAGAGGAGTGAGGGAGGGAGAGAGGAGTGAGGGGGAGAGAGGAGTCAGGGAGGGAGAGAGGAGTGAGGGAGAGAGGAGTGAGGGAGAGAGGAGTGAGGGGGAGAGAGGAGTGAGGGGGAGAGGAGTGAGGGAGGGAGAGAGGAGTGAGGGGGAGAGAGGAGTGAGGGTAAGAGGAGTGAGGGAGGGAGAGAGGAGTGAGGGGAGAGAGAAGTGTGGGGAGAGAGGTGTGTGGGGAGAGAGGAGTGAGTGGGGGAGAGAGGAGGTGGGAGAGAGGAATGAGGGAAGAGAGAGCAGTGAGGGGGAGAGAGGAGTGAGGGGAGAGAGGAGTGAGGGGGAGAAGAGTGAGGAAGGGAGAGAGGAGTGAGGGGAGAGAGGAGTGAGGGGGAGAGGAGTGAGGAAGGAGATAGCAGTGAGGGGGACAAGGGAGTGAGGGGAGAGAGGAGTGAGGGAGCGAGAGAGGAGTGAGGGCAGAGAGGAGTGAGGGGGAGAGGAGTGAGGGGGAGAGGAGTGAGGGGGAGAGGAGTGATGGAGAGAGAGGAGTGAGGAGGAGAGAGAGGAGTGGGGGGAGAGAGGAGTGAGTGTGGGAGAGAGGAGGGGGAGAGAGGAATGAGGGAGGAGAGAGCAGTGAGGGAGAGAGAGGAGTGAGGGAGCGAGAGGAGTGAGGGGAGAGAGGAGTGAGAGGAAGAGGAGTGAGGGAGGGAGAGAGGAGTGAGGGAGAGAGAGTGAGGGGGAGAGGGGAGTGAGGGGGAGAGAGGAATGACGGAGGAGAGAGCAGTGAGGGGGAGAGAGGAGTGAGGGGGAGAGAGGAGTGAGGGAGGAGAAAGGAGTGAGGGGAGAGAGGGGAGAGAGGAGTGAGGGAGGGAGAGAGGAGTGAGGGGGAGAGAGGAGTGTGGGGGAGAGAGGAGTGTGGGGGAGAGTGGAGTGAGGGAGGAGAATGGAGTGAGGAGAGAGAGGAGTGAGGAGGAGTGAGAGGAGTGGGGGGGAGAGAGGAGTGAGTGTGGGAGAGAGGAGGGGGAGAGAGGAATGAGGGAGGAGAGAGCAGTGAGGGAGAGAGAGGAGTGAGGGAGGGAGAGAGGAGTGAGGGAGAGAGAGTGAGGGGGAGAGGGGAGTGAGGGGGAGAGGGGAGTGAGGGAGGAGAAAGGAGTGAGGGGAGAGAAGTGAGGGAGGGAGAGAGGAGTGAGGGAGGGAGAGAGGAGTGAGGGAGGAGAAATGAGTGAGGGGAGAGAGGAGTGAGAGGAAGAGGAGTGAGGGAGGGAGAGAGGAGTGTGGGGGAAAGAGGAGTGAGGGAGGAGAAAGGAGTGAGGGGAGAGAGGAGTGAGGGGGAGAGAGGAGTGAGGGGGGAGAGAGGAGTGAGGGGGAGAAGAGTGAGGGGAGAGAGGAGTCAGGGGAGAGAGGAGTGACGGGGAGAGGAGTGAGAGAGAGAGGAGTGAGGGGGAGAGGAGTGAGGGAGGAGAAAGGAGTGAGGGGAGAGAGGAGTCAGGGGAGAGAGGTGTGGGGGGAGAGGAGTGAGGGAGAGAGGAGTGAGGGGAGAGAGGAGTGAGGGGGGAGAGAGGAGTGAGGGAGGAGAATGGAGTGAGGGGAGAGAGGAGTGAGGGAGGGAGAGAGGAGTGAGGGGAGAGAGGAGTGAGGGGGAGAGGAGTGAGGGAGAGAGAGGAGTGAGGGGGAGAGGAGTGATGGAGGGAGAGAGGAGTGAGGGAGAGAGAGGAGTGAGGAGGAGAGAGAGGAGTGGGGGGAGAGAGGAGTGAGTGTGGGCGAGAGGAGGGGGAGAGAGGAATGAGGGAGGAGAGAGCAGTGAGGGGGAGAGAGGAGTGAGGGGGAGAGAGGAGTGAGGGGGAGAGAGAGGCGTGGGGGGGAGAGAGGAGTGAGTGTGGGAGAGAGGAGGGGGAGAGAGGAATGAGGGAGGAGAGAGCAGTGAGGGGGAGAGGGGAATGAGGGGGAGAGAGGAGTGAGGGGAGAGAGGAGTGAGGGGGAGAGAGGAGTGAGGGGGAGAGAGGAGAGAGGAGTGAGGGGGAGAGAGGAGGGAGGGAGAGAGGAGTGAGGGAGAGAGGAGTGAGGGGGAGAGGGGAGTGAGGGGGAGAGAGGAGTGAGGGAGGAGACAGGAGTGAGGGGAGAGAAATGAGGGAGCGAGAGAGGAGTGAGGGAGGGACAGAGGAGTGAGGGGGAGAGAGGAATGACGGAGGAGAGAGCAGTGAGGGGGAGAGAGGAGTGAGGGGAGAGAGGAGTGAGGGGGAGAGAGGAGTGAGGGAGGAGAAAGGAGTGAGGGGAGAGAGGAGTGAGAGAGGGAGAGAGGAGTGAGGGAGGGAGAGAGGAGTGAGGGGGAGAGGGGAGTGAGGGGGAGAGAGGAGTGAGGGCGGAGAAAGGAGTGAGGGGAGAGAAGTGAGGGGCGAGAGAGAGGAGTGAGGGAGGGACAGAGGAGTGAGGGGGAGAGAGGAATGACGGAGGAGAGAGCAGTGAGGGGGAGAGAGGAGTGAGGGGGAGAGAGGAGTGAGGGGAGAGAGGAGTGAGGGAGAGAGAGGAGTGAGGGAGGGAGAGAGGAGTGAGAGGAGAGAGGAGTGAGGGAGGGAGAGAGGAGTGAGGGAGGGAGAGAGGAGTGAGAGGGAGAGAGGAGTGGGGGGAGAGAGCAGTGTGGGGGAGAGAGGAGTGTGGGGGAAAGAGGTGTGAGGGAGGAGAAAGGAGTGAGGGGAGAGAGGGGAGAGACGAGTGAGGGAGGGAGAGAGGAGTGAGGGGGAGAGAGGAGTGTGGGGGAGAGAGGAGTGAGGGAGGAGAATGGAGTGAGGGAGAGAGGAGTGATGGAGGGAGAGAGGAGTGAGGGGGAGAGAGGAGTGAGGGGAGAGAGGAGTGAGGGAGGGAGAGAGGAGTGACGGAGGAGAGAGGATTGAGGGGGAGAGAGGATTGAGGGGGAGAGAGGAGTGAGGGGGAGAGGAGTGAGGGGAGAGAGGAGTCAGGGGAGAGAGGAGTGACGGGGAGAGGAGTGAGGGAGAGAGGAGTGAGGGGGAGAGAAGTGAGGGAGGAGAAAGGAGTGAGGGGAGAGAGGAGTCAGGGGAGAGAGGAGTGAGGGGGAGAGGAGTGAGGGAGAGAGGAGTGAGGGGAGAGAGGAGTGAGGGGGAGAGAGGAGTGAGTGTGGGAGAGAGGAGTGAGGGGAGAGAGGAGTGAGGGAGGGAGAGAGGAGTGACGGAGGAGAGAGGATTGAGGGGGAGAGAGGATTGAGGGGGAGAGAGGAGTGAGGGGGAGAGGAGTGAGGGGAGAGAGGAGTCAGGGGAGAGAGGAGTGACGGGGAGAGGAGTGAGGGAGAGAGGAGTGAGGGGGAGAGGAGTGAGGGAGGAGAAAGGAGTGAGGGGAGAGAGGAGTCAGGGGAGAGAGGAGTGAGGGGGAGAGGAGTGAGGGAGAGAGGAGTGAGGGGAGAGAGGAGTGAGGGGGAGAGAGGAGTGAGTGTGGGAGAGAGGAGGGGGAGAGAGGAATGAGGGAGGAGAGAGCAGTGAGGGGGTGGGGGAGTGAGGGGAGAGAGGAGTGAGGGAGAGAGAGGAGTGAGGGGGAGAGAGAGGAGTGTGGGGAGAGAGGAGTGTGGGGAGAGAGGAGTGAGTGGGGGAGGAAGGAGGTGGGAGAGAGGAATGAGGGAGGAGAGAGCAGTGGGGGGAGAGAGGAGTGAGGGGGAGAGGAGTGAGGAAGGAGAGAGCAGTGAGGGGGACAAGGGAGTGAGGGGAGAGAGGAGTGAGGGAGCGAGAGAGGAGTGAGGGGAGAGAGGAGTGAGGGGGAGAGGAGTGAGGAAGAGGAGAGCAGTGAGGGGGAGAAGGGAGTGAGGGGAGAGAGGAGTGAGGGAGGGAGAGAGGAGTGAGGGGAGAGAAGAGTGAGGGGGAGAGGAGTGAGGGAGGGAGAGAGGAGTGAGGGGAGAGAGGAGTGAGGGGGAGAGGAGTGATGGAGAGAGAGGAGTGAGGAGGAGAGAGAGGAGTGGGGGGAGAGAGGAGTGAGTGTGGGAGAGAGGAGGGGGAGAGAGGAATGAGGGAGGAGAGAGCAGTGAGGGAGAGAGAGGAGTGAGGGAGGGAGAGAGGAGTGAGGGAGAGAGAGTGAGGGGGAGAGGGGAGTGAGGGGGAGAGGGGAGTGAGGGAGGAGAAAGGAGTGAGGGGAGAGGAGTGAGGGAGGGAGAGAGGAGTGAGGGGGAGAGAGGAGGGAGAGAGAGGAATGACGGAGGAGAGAGCAGTGAGGGGGAGAGAGGAGTGAGGGAGGAGAATGGAGTGAGGGGAGAGAGGAGTGAGGGAGGGAGAGAGGAGTGAGGGGGAGAGGAGTGAGGGAGAGAGAGGAGTGAGGGGGAGAGGAGTGATGGAGGGAGAGAGGAGTGAGGGAGAGAGAGGAGTGAGGGAGGGAGAGAGGAGTGACGGAGGAGAGAGGATTGAGGGGGAGAGAGGATTGAGGGGGAGAGAGGAGTGAGGGGGAGAGGAGTGAGGGGAGAGAGGAGTCAGGGGAGAGAGGAGTGACGGGGAGAGGAGTGAGGGAGAGAGGAGTGAGGGGGAGAGGAGTGAGGGAGGAGAAAGGAGTGAGGGGAGAGAGGAGTCAGGGGAGAGAGGAGTGAGGGGGAGAGGAGTGAGGGAGAGAGGAGTGAGGGGAGAGAGGAGTGAGGGGGAGAGAGGAGTGAGTGTGGGAGAGAGGAGGGGGAGAGAGGAATGAGGGAGGAGAGAGCAGTGAGGGGGTGGGGGAGTGAGGGGGAGAGAGGAGTGAGGGAGAGAGAGGAGTGAGGGGGAGAGAGAGGAGTGTGGGGAGAGAGGAGTGTGGGGAGAGAGGAGTGAGTGGGGGAGGAAGGAGGTGGGAGAGAGGAATGAGGAAGGAGAGAGCAGTGAGGGGGACAAGGGAGTGAGGGGAGAGAGGAGTGAGGGGAGAGAGGAGTGAGGGGGAGAGGAGTGAGGAAGAGGAGAGCAGTGAGGGGGAGAAGGGAGTGAGGGGAGAGAGGAGTGAGGGAGGGAGAGAGGAGTGAGGGGAGAGAGGAGTGAGGGGGAGAGGAGTGAGGGAGGGAGAGAGGAGTGAGGGGGAGAGGAGTGATGGAGAGAGAGGAGTGAGGAGGAGAGAGAGGAGTGGGGGGAGAGAGGAGTGAGTGTGGGAGAGAGGAGGGGGAGAGAGGAATGAGGGAGGAGAGAGCAGTGAGGGAGAGAGAGGAGTGAGGGAGGGAGAGAGGAGTGAGGGAGAGAGAGTGAGGGGGAGAGGGGAGTGAGGGGGAGAGGGGAGTGAGGGAGGAGAAGGAGTGAGGGGAGAGGAGTGAGGGAGGGAGAGAGGAGTGAGGGGGAGAGAGGAGGGGGAGAGAGGAATGACGGAGGAGAGAGCAGTGAGGGGGAGAGAGGAGTGAGGGGGAGAGAGGAGTGTGGGGGAGAGAGGAGTGTGGGGGAGAGTGGAGTGAGGGAGGAGAATGGAGTGAGGGGAGAGAGGAGTGAGGGGTGAGAGGAGTGAGGGGGAGAGAGGAGTGAGGGAGGGAGAGAGGAGTGAGGGAGAGAGGAGTGAGGGGGGAGAGGGGAGAGAGGAGTGAGGGAGGAGAAAGGAGTGAAGGGAGAGAAGTGAGGGAGGGAGAGAGGAGTGAGGGAGGGAGAGAGGAGTGAGGGGGAGAGAGGAATGACGGAGGAGAGAGCAGTGAGGGGGAGAGAGGAGTGAGGGAGGAGAAAGGAGTGAGGGGAGAGAGGAGTGAGGGAGGGAGAGAGGAGTGAGGGAGGGAGAGAGGAGTGTGGGGGAGAGAGGAGTGTGGGGGAGAGAGGAGTGAGGGGGGAGAGAGGAGTGAGGGGGAGAAGAGTGAGGGGAGAGAGGAGTCAGGGGAGAGAGGAGTGACGGGGAGAGGAGTGAGAGAGAGAGGAGTGAGGGGGAGAGGAGTGAGGGAGGAGAAAGGAGTGAGGGGAGAGAGGAGTGAGGGGAGAGAGGAGTGAGGGGGAGAGGAGTGAGGGAGAGAGGAGTGGGGGAGAGAGGAGTGAGGGGGAGAGAGGAGTGAGTGTGGGAGAGAGGAGGGGGAAAGAGGAATGAGGGAGGAGAGAGCAGTGAGGGGGAGAGGGGAGTGAGGGGGAGAGAGGAGTGAGGGAGAGAGAGGAGTGAGGGGGAGAGAGGAGTGAGGGGGAGAGAGGAGTGAGGGAGGAGAAAGGAGTGAGAGGGGAGAGAGGAGTGGGAAGGGAGAGAGGAGTGAGGGGAGAGAGGAGTGAGGGGGAGAGGAGTGAGGGAGTGAGAGAGGAGTGAGGGGGAGAGGAGTGAGGGAGAGAGAAGAGTGAGTGGGAGAGGAGTGAGGGAGGGAGAGAGGAGTGAGGGAGAGAGGAGTGAGGGAGAGAGGAGTGAGGGGAGAGAGGAGTGAAGGGAGAGAGGAGTGAGGGGAGAGAGGAGTGAGGGAGGGAGAGAGGAGTGAGGGGAGAGAGGAGTGAGGGGGAGAGGAGTGAGGGAGAGAGAGGAGTGAGGGGAAGAGAGAGGAGTGAGGGGAGAGAGGAGTGAGTGTGGGAGAGAGGAGGTGGGAGAGAGGAATGGGAGGAGAGAGCAGTGAGGGGGAGAGAGCAGTGAAGGGGAGAGAGGAGTGAGGGAGGAGAAAGGAGTGATTGGGAGCGAGGAGTGAGGGGGAGAGGGGGGAGATTGAGAGGCGAGGGGGAGAGTAACTGATGGAAGGAAGGAGAAGAGGAATATGGGAGAGGGAGGAAAGGAAGAAAGGGGGAAGTGAGAAGAATGAAAGAAAGAGAGAATGGGGCAAGGGGTAAAGCATAGAGAAACATAAACAGAAAAGCTACAGGACAATACAGGTCGTTCAGCCCACAAAGCTGTGCTGAATATGTACTTTAGAAATTACCTGGGGTGACCCACAGCCCTCTGTTTTTCTAAGTTCCATGTACCTGTCCAGGAGTCTCTTAAAAGACCCTATCGTTTCCGCCTTCACCACCGTCACCGGCAGCCCATTCCACGCACCCACCACTCTCTGCGTAAAAAACTTACCCGACATCTCCTCTGTACCAACTTCCAAGCACCTTAAAATGATGCCCTCTCGTGCCAGCCATTGCAACCCTGGGAAAAAGCCTCTGACTATCCACACAATCAATGTCTCTCATCATCTTATACACCTCTATCAGGTCACCTCTCATCCTCTGTCACTCCAAGGAGAAAAGGCTGAGTTCACTCAATCTATTCTCATAAGGCATGCCCCCCAATCCAGGCAACATCCTTGTAAATCTCCTCTGCACCCCTTCTATGGTCTCCACATCCTTCCTGTAGTGCGGGGACCAGAACTGAGCACAGTACTCCAAGTGGGGTCTGACCAGGGTCCCATATAGCTGCAACATTACCTCTCGGCCCTTAAACTCAATCCCACCATTGATGAAGGCCAATGCACTGTATGCCTTCTTAACCACAGAGTCAACCTGCGCAGCAGCTTTGAGTGTCCTATGGACTCAGACTCCAAGATCCCTCTGATACTCCACACTGCCAAGAGTCTTACCATTAATACTGTACTCTGTCATCATATTTGACCTACCAAAATGAACCACCTCACACTTACCTGGGTTAAAAAAGCAAGGAAAGGAAATAAGGGGGAGAGGGGAAGGCAGAGAGGGGGAGAAGGGGAGAGAGTGAGGGTGAGGGAAGGAATGGGAGAAAGGGGTGAGGGAGATATGTTCTAGGGAGAGAGGGCAAAGGAAAAGGGAAGAGGGAGAGAAGGGGTAGGGGAGGGAGAGAGGAAGGAGAAGGAAAGGGGAGAGGGGGAAGAGAAAGGGAGAGGAGAAGGAAGAGAGGCGGTGAAGGGGAGAGTTAGGCAAAGGACATATGGAAAAAGATGGGAAGCTTGGGGTAGAAAGCCAGCAAGGCACAGGAAGATGTCACAAAGAATCAGAAAGAGTCAAATGAATCGGGGATGGAGAAATAGAGTGGATGGATGGGTGGAGGGAGAGATGAGGGAGATGGATGGATGAGAGGTGGGGAGATGGGTGGAGGGAGAGGTGGGGAGATGGATGGAGAGGTGAGGGAGATGGATGGATGGAGGGAGAGGTGGGGAGATGGGTGGAGGGAGAGGTGGGGAGATGGATGGGGAGATGGATGGGGAGATGGATGGGTGGAGGGAGATGGATGGATGGAGGGAGATGGATGGATGGAGAGAGATGGATGGGTGGAGGGAGAGGCGGGGGAGATGGATGGAGAGAGATGGGGAGATGGGGAGATAGATGGATGGAGGGAGATGGATGGATGGATGGAGGGAGATGGATGGGTGGAGGGAGAGGTGGGGAGATGGATGGAGAGGCGGGGAGATGGATGGCGGGATAGGTGGGGAGATGGATGGAGAGGCGGGGGAGATGGATGGAGAGAGAGATAGGGAGATGGATGGATGGAGGGAGATAGATGGGTGGAGGGAGAGGTGGGGAGATGGATGGAGAGGCGGGGGAGATGGATGGCGGGATAGGTGGGGAGATGGATGGAGAGGCGGGGAGATGGATGGAGAGAGAGATGGGGAGATGGGGAGATGGATGGATGGAGGGAGATGGATGGGTGGAGGGAGAGGTGGGGAGATGGATGGAGAGGCGGGGGAGATGGATGGCGGGATAGGTGGGGAGATGGATGGAGAGGCGGGGGAGATGGATGGAGAGAGAGATGGGGAGATGGGGAGATGGGGAGATGGATGGAGAGGTGGGGAGATGGATGGAGAGAGAGATGGGGAGATGGGGAGATGGATGGATGGAGGGAGATGGATGGGTGGAGGGAGAGGCGGGGGAGATGGATGGAGAGGCGGGGGAGATGGATGGAGAGAGAGATGGGGAGATGGGGAGATGGATGGATGGAGGGAGAGGTGGGGAGATGGATGGAGATGTGGGGGAGATGGATGGATGGAGGGAGGGAGAGAAGGGAGAGATGGGAGAGATGGGGAGATGGATGGGTGGAGAGAGAGGTGGGGGAGATGGATGGCGGGATAGGTGGGGAGATGGATGGAGAGGTGGGGGAGATGGATGGAGAGAGAGATGGGGAGATGGATGGATGGAGGGAGATGGATGGGTGGAGAGAGAGGTAGGGGAGATGGATGGAGAGGTGGGGGAGATGGATGGAGGAAGAGATAGGGAGGTAGATGAATGGAGAGAGAGATGGTGGAGATGATTGGATGGAGAGAGAGGTGGGGAGATGGATGGAGAGGTGGAGGAGATGGACAGGGAGAGATGGGGGAAATAAATGAATGGAGGAAGAGGTGGGGGAATGGAGGAGACGATGGTGAGACAACATCTTGACAGCCAGTCGGACAGAGAACAAGGAAATCGGTGGGAGAGTTGAAGGTTTTTATAGATACAAGAACTTTACAGCAGTTTTTAAACAACCTGTGTACAATATTTCACACAGTCCCACACCATTCCACCCCCCAGGACACTCCCCTTTCCCTCTCCCCTCACCAGGGCATTCCCCTCTCCACACACTGGGACATTCCCCTCGTCCTCTCCCCAGCACGGAGGAGGCTGTGGGCAGGGAGGGTGGCGACCCAGGGATGTGGCTCACTCTGTGGAGGAGGGTGAAGTGTATTCAAGACCCTCTCCACTCCCCTACCCACCTATACGAGCCCATCCCTCCACAGTGGTCCAGTTCAGTACAGAGTTGGGGAGAGAGGGAAGTGATATAAGAGGAGATATCCAATATTCTGAATCCAACTCTTGTCCCCTCCCACTACCACATCACTCTGTGAGGGAGGGACTGTGGGGTGTGAAGGTACACTGACAGAGTCTGAGGTCCCAGCACCCGACCTACGCCCAACCCCACAGGTAATAAATAATCAATAAATAGGATAAAATATTTACAGCAACATTGGCCCCCAAAGTGCAGAGAAACGGGGCAGAAAATAAATACACATGGTGTGGGGTGGGGGAGGCAACAAGACCAGTGACAGACCCCAACATTCACCCTCCCACTCCATCTGGTGTGTGTGTGTGTGTGTGTGTGCGTGTCTGTGTGAGTGTGTGTGTGAATGTGTACGTGTATGTGCGTGCGTGAGTGTGTGTGTGTGAGTGTGTGTGCGTGAGAGTGTGTGTGTACGTGTGTGTGTGTGTGTGAGTGTGAGTGTGTGTGTGTGCATGAGTGTGTGTGTGTGAGTGTGTGTGTGTGAGAGTGTGTGTGTACGTGTGTGTGTGTGAGTGTGTGTGAGTGTGTGCGTGAGTGTGTGTGTGAGTGTGTGTGTCTGTGTGTGTGAGTGTGTGCATGAGTGTGAGTGTGTGTGAGAGTGTGTGTGTATGTGCATGTGTGAGTGTGTGTGTGAGTGTGTGTGAGAGAGTGTGACTGTGTGTGAGAGTGTGTGTGTATGTGCATGTGTGAGTGTGTGTGTGTGTGAGTATGTGTGAGAGAGTGTGACTGTGTGTGAGAGTGTGTGTGTGTGGGTGTGTGTGAGAGTGTGTGTGTGTATGTGTGTGTATGTGCGTGCATGAGTGTGTGTGTGCGTGAGTGTGTGCGTGAGTGTGTGTGTGTGAGAGAGTGTGAATGTGTGTGTATGTGCATGCGTGAGTGTGTGTGCATGAGTGTGAGTGTGTGTGAGAAAGTGTGAGTGTGTGTGAGAGAGGGTGAATGTGTGTGTATGTGCGTGCGTGAGTGTGTGTGTGTGACAGTGTGTGTGTGTGAGTGTGTGAGTGTGTGTGTATGTGTGCGTGAGTGTGAGTGTGTGTGAGAGAGTGTGTGTGTATGTGCGTGTGTGTGTATGTGCATGTGTGAGTGTGTGTGTGTGTGTGTGTTTATGTGTGTGTAAGTGTGTGTGCACACTTGCACACACATAAGTGTGGTGTATCTGACCTGTGCACAGGCGGGGGGGGTTATATCTTTTCTACCTATCATCCATCTCTCTATCCCTTCTTCCCACTCTCTCCTCCCCATTCCTCCCCATCTCTCTCTCTTCCCACTTCTCTCCCTGTTCTTCCTCCTTCCTCTCACTTCCCCTTCCACCCTCTCTCCCCTCTCCTCTTTACCCGCTCTCCTGAATCCTGCAACCCCACCTATAAACACCTCCATTCTCCAGTGTCAGCTACCCTCCGATCTCCCCACGTCTTCCCCCTCTCTCCCAATCAGCCTCTCCACACACACTTCCCTAAAACCCTCGGGAGGCAGCGGGAATTCTGAGACAGCCCCTCCTGCTCTTCTTAAACCTCTGCGGTGAGGGAGGGGTTGAGAGGGAAGAGGAGAAAGGGAAGGGGTTGAGAGGGAGGGGAATGGAGTGAGAGTAGTGGGGGGAGAGGAAGACAGAGACAGGAGAGAGGGGAGGGAGAGGGAGAAGAGGATAGAGCGGAAGAGGGAGGGTGGAGGCCCACCCCTCTGCCCTCAAACCTCAGGAGATCTCACCCCTCCTCGGTGGTTCAAGCTGACCCTACTCCTTGATGCTGGAGGGTGAGGGTCAGGAGGGGAAAGGTGGCTGAAGGTTTGGGAGGAGGGATGATGAGGAGGAGAGAGGGTGATGATTAGGAGGGGGGAGGTCCAGGTGCCCAGCCATTGATCTGCGGGCGTCCGGAGCATCCCCGACGGAATAGGCGCAGTGCCCCACGGCAGATGAGAGCAAACCAGTACAGCTGGGGAGCCATCAGGGTGAGGGCGGCCAGGTTAACGTGGAAGGGAAGTTCTAGGGGCACGCGGTGGAGAGGCAGCCCCGTGTGCTGCCCGTACGCCCAGTACAGGTAGGGGAAGAGGGCTACTCGGCAGGCGAAGAATGTCAGCAGCATTAGGATGCCGTTCAGCTTGTGCAGGAGCGTGTGCTGCTGTCTGTACTGTAGTGGGGTGGGGTGGAGAGAGAGAGAGAGAGAGAGAGGTCAGTGTGCTCATACGGAGACAAACATGAGTAACTGTTCACAACTGCACTCAGACGCAAACACACCAGCCACCACGCTCAGATACGAGTGCTGCACCCAATCACAAGTCAGTCACCAACGCAGACAACTCGCCACTCATAAATGTACGGCCTCTGACAAGTGCACATCACTCAAACACATGCAGCCGCTCTCAAATCCACAGCACCATTTTGTAAATGTGAGCAACCACACTCAAACATGGACAGCTGCTCTCAAACACACGCACGACCAATGCCTCCTAAACACCAGTCACTGACCTCAGATGTAAGCAACGATTTTGAACTGCAGGATCCCCTATCAAAGACCACTCACTAGGGCAAAGGAACCCCCGAATGCCTCAGATCGAGGAGGGGGTTGCAGGGGGGAGTCAAATATCCCATATCCAAGTTCTTTTGGGTGTGGGTGGTGAGGGGAAACAGGGAGGGATCAGTTGCGGCATGGAGGAAGAATGGGGAGTGTGCACAGGATGAGAGAGTGGACAGAGAGGCTTGGTTCAACCATGTAGACACCATGTCAAGAAAGCTCACCAGCACTTCTAATTCCCCAGGAGGCGAAACACATTTTACATATCCCCACTGAACCTCAGCAATTCCACAGAGGGCGTCCTGTCCAGATTGGTCTGGCAACTGCTCTGCCCATGACCACAAGAATTGTGGACACAGTCAGCACATCACAGGAACCAGCCCCACCTCTACGGACCCTGTCTACACTTGCCACTGCCTCGCTTAAGCAGCCAACATAATCAAAGACCCCCTTCCCACCACGGACATTCTCCCTTCTTCCTCTTCCCTTCGGGCAGAAACTACAAAAGGCTGGAAGCACATCCCACCAGCTTCTACCCTGCCATTATAAGATTACTAAACAGTCCCCTGTACAATAAAATGGATTTTTGATCTCACAATCTACCTGATCATAGCCCTTGCCAGTACTGTCTGCCTGCACTGCCCTTTCTCTGTAACTGTAACACTTCATTCTGCATTGTTATTTATTTATTTTCCTGAGATACGCCACAAAGTTAGTTGGCCCTTCAAGCCACACCACCCAGCAATCCCTCGACTTAATATAAGCCATTTTACAATGACCAGCTGGTGCATCTTTGCATTATGGGAGGAAACCCATGTAGTCAGGGGTAGAATGTACAAATTCCTTACACGCAATGGTGGGAATTGAACTCAGGGTGCCTGTGCTGTAAAGCATTGTGCCAGCCAATGCACTACCACGCCACCCCTGTGATTATTGTTCTACCTCAATGCACTGTGTAATGATCTGATCTGTATGGACAGTATATGGGACAGGTTTTTCACTGTATCTCAGTATACGGGATAAGAGTAAGCCAACTTTCCAGTTCTCTGCCTCTCATAATCTTATAAACCTCTATCAATCTCCCATCAGCCTCCACCACTCCAGAGAAAACAGCCCAAGTCTGTCCAACCTCATGCCTTCTAATCCTCTCTGAAGCCCCCACATCCTTACTGTAATGGGCGACCAGAACGGAATGCAATACTCCAAGTGCAGCCTAACCAGACGTTTATATAGTTGCAACGTGAGATGTATCTGTCTACCTGTGATGAGGTTCCACACTTTGGGGCTGGGAAGAAAGGGGGTATTGGTATCCAGGCGTCCCAGTACTGCGAGCAGTGAGGGATACAGTGAGACATCAGACTTTATCTCTGGAGAGGGGATGGCAGGCTGGGGGTTACAGTCTGGAAACAGAGATGGCCCCTAGAGCATTGTGAACAACTTCAGGCTAACACACTGTGCAGACATCCCACCTCTCCCAGAAGTTCCGGGAGTCTCCCGCATATTAATAGCGGCTCCCTGATGCCCGCAAATTATATACAATATCATGGAAATCAATTTTTTTGAGAGAGAGCGAGAGCAAGCAAGCAAGAGCGAGAGAGCGAGAGAGAGCAAGAGCAAACAAGCGAGCGAGCGAGAGAGAAAGCAAGCGGGGGCGCTTGGGAACACGGGAGCGACCACGAGAGAGAGAGAGAGCACGAGCGAGAGTGCGCCATTGCAGAGTGTTCCAAGGAAAATATAAAACGTACGTCACCCCAGACTACACTAAAGTGTACCCCTGCCTAATAGGGGTCAAAAATAATGACAGTGTTGCTCGTTGCACTGTTTGACACAGTGACTTTTCTATTGCCCATGGTGGGTTAAGACTGTAAAAGACATGTTGAGGTGAGTTTAACAGGTGTCATTCGTTCACTAGCATAGCTAACGTTATTTAAACTAGCTGGCTAGCTGCTAAGGAGCTACTCTATTGTAGACATCCCACCTCTCCCGGGAGCCTCCCGCAAATTGATGGTGCTACCTCTCTGAAATGAGTTTTTGCAGGGTGGGATGTCTGCACTGTGAACAGCTTCAGGCCTAACACAGTTGTAATGTATTGTGTGAGTATTCGTAGCATCAGAGTGTGTATGACGTCAGGACGTGGAAAAAGGGTTTAAAAAATGGAAGTCTGGTGAATAAAGGTTGGTTGTTCAATCTACAGCGGTGTCTGAGTCACATCAATATTACATGGTGTCAGAAGAAAACGCGAAAAATAAAAAGGAAGAGAAGACACGTAAAAGATGTCGCAGTTACAGCCACCGTCAGGTTTAAGCCGACAAGGTAATCTTGCTGAAAACTGGAAAATATGGATGCAGAAGTTTGAGCTGTTTTGCACTGCTAGCGGCCTAGCTGAAAAGACGGAGAAAGTGCAATGTGCTACGTTCCTGCACGTAGCGGGAGAAGAGGCAATAAAGGTTTGCAACACGTTTGTCTTCTAAGATGATGAGCAAAAAAAAATTGAAGTGTTGAAGAAAAATTTTCAAGATTACTGCGAACCGAGAAAAAACCTACTGTACATCCCACACCGGTTTTTCATGAGGGCTGAAGGACCAACGGAGACCATAGACGCCTGCGTAACAGATTTAAAGAGCAAGGCAAAAGAATGAGAGTTGGGACAACTGCATGATTCTTTAATACGTGACAGCATTGTATGCGGCATACGGGACGATCAAGTGAGAGGCAGGCTATTGAGAGAGGCAGATCTTACATTAGAAAAGGCGATTGATGTTTGCCGTGCCAGCGAGATCACGTCAAGTCAGGTTAAAGTGCTCAATGAAGAGACTGAAGTGCACAAAATAAAAACTGTGAAAACTGACAAGAGTAGGACAAAGCCAGCTCCACAGGATGATCAAAAGGAAGTTAACTGCAACAGATGTGGTTATAAACATGGATACAGAAAATGCCCAGCCTTTGGTCAGACTTGCAAGTTATGCCAGAAAAGAAATCACTTTGCAAAGATGTGCAAATCGAAGGAGCACGCAAGGAAAATGCATGCTGTGGAAGAGAGTGAGGGCAACAGTGACATGTTCATTGGCACAGTTGAAGTGGAACAGGAGGTAAGCATCAAGAATATTGACAATGCAGAGATGGAGGATGAAGATGATTGGTCTCAAGATCTGATAATAAACGGAGGAAAGTGACATTTAAGCTTGACACTGGGGCAAAGTGCAATGTAATGTCGGCAGAAACATTCAACTCACTGGACATCAGAGGAAGACTGGAAAAATCCACCTGCAAGCTTGTTGCATATTTCAGCCACAAGATGGCGCCACTGGGCAAAAAAGCACTCACCTGTGTGTACAAAGGTGAACAACACAAGATCGAGTTTGAAATAGTACAGCAACGTGTTCCGGCAATACTGGGCAAAGCAACATGCACAAAGCTAGGCCTGGTGAAGCGAATCTATGGTGTTGAAAAAGAAAATGACATTCTCAAAGACTTTGATGACTTGTTTTCTGGATTAGGATGTTTACCAGGGAAACACCATATCCAGATTGATTCAACTATTACACCAGTCATGCATGCCCCGAGAAAGATTCCAGTAGCTCTCAGGGATCGAGTAGTGGAGGAGCTACACAGAATGGAACAGATGGGAGTCATAACAAGACAAATAGAACCGACCGACTGGGTGAATAGTATGGTGACAGTGCTCACAGAAAAAAAGACGAGGATTTGCATGGATCCACAAGATCTCAACCAAACCACCAAAAGAGAGCACTATCCGCTGCTCACGGTTGAAGGGGTTGTCTCCCGCATGCCTAATGCAAAATACTTTTCAGTATTAGACGCAAATCAAGGCTTCTGGCAGATCAAGCTGGATGAAGAAAGTTCCAAATTATGCACTTTCAACACACCCATAGGGAGATATCGTTTCCTGCGTCTACCCTTTGGGATTTCTTCTGTATCAGAGGTATTCCAGAGATCCGTGGCACAAATGATTGAAGACAGGCCAGATTGAGTTTCCACGTACAGATGCACAGGACATTTCCACATGTACAGACATGGAAACAAACGACACCAAGAGTGATGCAGACCGCAAAAACACAGAGGTCCCTCGAGAGACTGACACAGATGAGGGTCAAGCACAGTCACAGTTGTATCACACACGGTCTGGGAGACGGTCAAACTTCCAGCTAGATACAGAGACTAGACACACAGCTTGAGGCAAAGTCACACGTGTCATAAGTTCCAAGGTGTGAAATAAAAGGTTTATTAGTCTATGTTAGTAAAAGAAAACACACTGCTGTTAGTATTGTAAAATACGATGCAGAATACAGTACAAGAAGGTAAGATTTTTTTAGTTTATGTCATGGTTGTTGCACTGTGAGAAGGGCATACCTAGAGGCATTGTTTTGGTAATTCACAGTGTTGTAAAAAAAATCTTGAGAAGGGGGATGTAATGTATTGTGTGAGTATTCGTAGCATCAGAGTGCGTATGACGTCAGGACATGGAAAAAGGGTTTAAAAAAATGGAAGTCTGGTGAATAAACGTTGGTTGTTCAATCTACACCGGTGTCCGAGTCACATCAATATTACAACAGTGTGAACAACTTCAGGCCTAACACACTGTGGCTTGGACTGGAAATCCACGTCTAGTGGTGTTCCCTGGGATTCGGTGCAGGGCCCATTGGTAATTGTCATCCATATCAACAGTTTCAACGAGAATGTATCACACAGAAACCAACCCTTCGGCCTATCTAGTCTGCCAACTTGGTCTTCTGCCTCGTACTATCCACCTACATCCAGGCCATAGCCTTCCATATCCCTCCCCCATGTCGGGCATCCCACCTCTCCTGGAAGTTCCGGGAGTCTCCCGCATATGAATAGTGGCTCCCTGATGCCCGCAAATGATAGACAATATCACGGAAATCAATTTTTTTGAGAGCAAGCGAGAGAAAGCAAGCGAGAGCGGGAGAGAGAAAGCGAGAGAGAGCACGCGAGCGACCATGAGAGGGAGAGAGCGAGAGCGCGCCATGGCAGAGTGTTCCAAAAAAAGAAAATATAAAACGCACTTCACCCCAGACTACACTAAAGTGTACCCCTGCCTAATAGGGGTCAAAATAATGACAGTGTTGCTCACTGCACTGTTTGCAACAGTGACTTTTCTATTGCCCATGGTGGGTTAAGACTGTAAAAGACATGTTGAGGTGAGTTTAACAGGTGTCATTCATTCATTAGCATAGCTAACGTTATTTAAACTAGCTGGCCAGCTGCTAAGGAGCTACTCTATTACAAACATCCCACCTCTCCCGGAAGTCTCCCGCAAATTGATAATGCTACCTCCCTGAAATGAGTTTTTGCAGGGTGGGATGTCTGCCATGTACCTATCCAAACTTCTCTTAAATATTACAATCAAATCTGTATCCACGTCTTCTGCAGGCAGCTTGTTTCACACTCACACCCTCTCTGACTGAAGGAGCCCCCCCCTCAGGTTTTGCTAAGTATTTCACATTTCACTCTTAACCTCCAGTTCTATTGTCCCCCAACCTGAGGGGAGAAAGCCCAGTTAGTAAGTTTACGAATGATATTACAATATGTGCGGTGGCTATCACTGAAGATGGTTATCAGGGTTTACAGGGGGATCTTGATCAAGTGGGAAGTGGGCCATCGAATGGCAAATGGAGTTTAACTCTGATAAGTGCGAGATGTTGCATTTTGGGAAGACAAACCAGGGCAGGATTTTCACCAGCAACAGCAGGGGACTGGGGAGTGTTGTAGAACAGAGGGACTGAGGGGTTCAGGTATGTGGTCAGTTGTATGAGGTGTTGGTGAGGCCACTCAGAGTTTTCTGTTCAGTTTTGGTCGCCCTGCTATAGAAAAGATGTTATCAAACTATGGAGAATGCGGAAATGATTTACCAGGATGTCACCTGGACTTGAGGAGACTTCTTCTCTCAGAGTGGAACGAGCTGCCAGCACAAGTGTTTGAAAGAACTTTGGATAGGTACATTGATAGGGGTAAGGAGGACCATGGTCCAGGTGCGGATCAGTGGAACTAGACAATTGAAATGGTTTCTGCATGGAGATGAGCCAAAGGCTCTGCTTCTGTGCTGAACTCTTCTACACTCTGCGACTCCATTTAAATAAAGGGACATCAGGGGCTACTTCATCACACAGAGAGTGAAACAGCTGCCAGACTACTGGTTAAGGCAGCACATTAGCAAAGTTTAAAACATCCAGATAATCTTACAGACGTACAGTAGAGAGCTTTCTCACTACTCGCATTGCCGCTTGGTACGGAGGCTCCAAAGCACAGGATTGGAAAAGGCTGCAGACGGTTGTACAGCCAGCCAGCTCCAGCTTGGCAACGCTCCAGGCCACTGAGGAATTCTTCACGATGATATCCACCACTGAGGAATTCTTCACGATGATATCCACCACTGAGGAATTCTTCACAATGGTATCCATCACTGAGGAATTCTTCATGATGATATCCACCACTGAGGCCCCTCACCATCCAGGACATGCCCTCTTCTCATTATTGCCAACGGGGAGGAGGAAAAGGGCGTGAAGAGCCACATTCAACAATTCCCCTCTGTCACCAGATTTCCATAAGGTTCATGAACCCATGAACATTACCTTGTTATTCATCTTTTGCACTATTTATTTACTTTACAATTTATAGCAATGTTTATGTTTTTGTAAAACAACAAATTTGTCATTGTATAAGACAGCAATAATATGAAACTGGAACTGGTTGCTTATTGTCACGTGTATAGAAATACAGTGAAAATCTTGTCTTACACACTGTTCATTCTGAATAGATCATTACCCAGTGCATTGGGATAGAACAAGGTTCTGCCAGTTGGATACTGGACTTGTTAACAGTAAAGCCACAGTCAGTCTATGTGGGCGGCAACGTCTTAGTCCTATTACAGTGAGTACAGGCACTCCCCAAGGCTGTGTGCTCAGCCCACTGCTGTTCACACTGCCGATGCATGACTGTCATAAGATGCAGCTCAGATATGTCAGCAGGTTTGCAGATGATACAACAGTGGTTGGCCTTATCAAGAATGATGACGAGATGGAGTATGGAGAGGAAGTGGAGTGGTTGGTGGATTGCTGTGAGTAGAATAAGTGTAGCCTGAACAAAGAGAAGACAACAAAACTCATTGTGGACTTCAGGAAGGTGCAGATGAACCACCCCCCTCTGTGAATACACAGCTTCTCCACAGAGAGAGTTAAATGCTCCAAGTTCTTGAGCGTTCATATCACAGATGATCTCACCTGGTCCCTTAATATCACATCTCTGAATGAGAAAGCACAGCAGTGCCTCCACTTAGTAAAAGATTGAGACAAGCAAGGCTCCCCCCAACCCCATCTTACTGCGTGTACAGGAGCACCATTGAGAGCACCCTGACAAGTTGCATCTCCATCTGGTCTGGGAGCAGTCGAGCATTCGACCAGAAGCCCCTACAAAGGACTGTGAGAACAGCTGATAGGATCATAGGGGTCACCATCCATCAGGGACATTTATCAGGAGCACTGTGTACCATAAGACCATAAGACATAGGAGCAAAATTAGGCCATTCAGCCCATCGAGTCAGCTCAACCATTTCATCACGGTTGATCCTGGATCCCGTTCAATCCCATACTCCTGCCCTCTTACTGTATTTCTTGATGCCTCAACCAATCAGGAATCTATCAACTTCTGCTTTAAATATGCCCTCAGACTTGATCTTCACCGCAGTCAAGGTCAAGGGCATTCCACTGATCCACCACTCTTTGGCTAAAAAGAAATTCTATTCTAAAAGGTCACACCTCAATTTTGAGGCTGTGTCCTTTAGAGCTGGATACCTCCACCATAGGAAACATCCTCTCCACATCCATCCAATCTAGTCCTTTCAACATTCGGCGGGTTTCAATGAGATCCCCCCAATTCTTCTAAATTCCAGTGAGTACAGGCCCAAAGCTGCTAGATACCCCTCATATTTAACCACTTCATTCTCAGAATTATCCTCATGAATCTCCTCAGGACTCTCTCCAAAGACAATACATCCTTTCTGAGATAAGGGACCCAAAACTGTTGACAATACTCCAAGTGTGGCCTGACTAATATCTTGTAAAGCCTCAGCATTATCTCTTTATTTTTATATTCTATTCCCCTTGATACAAATGCCAACATGCATTTGCCTTCTTTACCACGGACTCAAGCTGTGTATTAACCATCTGTGAGTCTTGCACGATGAGCCCAAAGTCCCTTTGCACCTCTTATGTTTGAACCTTCTCCCCATTTAGATAATACTCCGCATTATCATACATTTCCCAACACTGAATTCCATCTGCCACTTTTTTGCCCATTCTTCCAATTTATCTAAGTCCTGCTGTAATCACATTGCTTCCTCAGCACTACCTACCCCTCTGCACCTATCTTCGTATCATCTGCAGACTTTGCCACAAAGCCAGCAATTCCAGTATCTAAATCACTGACAAACAATGTGAAAAGTAGCAGTCCCAATACCAACCCCTGAGGAACACCACTAGACACTGGCAGCCAATCAGAAAAGGCCCCTTTCATTCCCACTTGCTGCCTCCTGCCTGTCAGCCATTCCTCTATCCATGCCAATATATTTCCTGAAACACCATAGGATTTTACCTTGTTAAGCAGCTTCATGTGTGGCACCTTATCAAATGCCTTCTGAAAATCCAAGTAAATGACATCCATTACCTCTCCTTTGTCCACCCTGTATGTTACTTCCTCAAAGAATTCTAACAGATTTGTCAGGCAAGAGTTCCCTTTACAGAAACCGTGCTGACTTTGACTTGCTTTATCATTAGTCTCCAAGTACCCCAAAACCTTATCCTTAATAATGACTCCAATACTTTCCCAACCACCGAGGTTAGGCTAACTGGCCTATAATTTCCTCTCTTTTGTTTTTCTCCCTTCTTAAAGAGGGGTAAAGCATATGCAGGGCCTTTAATAATATTAAGGATCCCACCCATGCATCCAGCATCCTGGTTGATTTTCTACCATCAGGCAGGAGACTACAGTGCATAAAAACCCAAGGCCATTAGGCTTTGAACTCCCAACCACATCGTATTCGAAGTGTCACTGGTTAATCTGTTCTGTACCTTACAATATTTAATATTATTGCACTTTAGTTTGTTATTTATGTGTGATTCATCTGTAGATTTTATCCTTACCTTCATAAGTTAGTGCGTGTTATGTGTACTATTGTGCTTTTCACCCTTGTTTGGAGAAACACTATCTTGTTTCTTTATCCATTATATGATTATATACGTTATGTATGTGTATGTAGTTAAATGACAATAAACTTAACTTGATGTGGAAACAGTAAAAGAATGCAGAATAAGATGTAACAGTTACAGAGAATGCGCAATGCAGGCAGACGATAAGGTGCACGGTAGACTGTGACAAGAGTACATCTTATTAGGGAATTGTTCAGTAGTCTGATAACAGTGGGGTAGAAGCTATCCTTGAGATGGTGCTACGTACTTTGATGGGAGACGTGAGAAGAGAGAATGTCTGGGGTGTTTGGCTGCTTTACCGAGGCAGTGGGGAGTGTAGACAGAGGCTGCGGAGGGAAGACTGGTTTCCGTGATGTGCTGAGCTCTGTCCACAACTCTCTGCAGTTTCTTGCGGTCACTGGCAAAGCAGATGCTGTACGAAATGCAATAACCTCGACTCTGAATTGGATTTTGAAGCATGTGGACAAGGTGTAGAGGATGGAGATGACGAAGGATAGTCATAGAATCACAGAAAAAGTACAGCACAGAAACAAGTCCTTCTGCCCACCTAATCTGTGCTGAACCATTTAAACTGGCAATGCCTACCGATCTGCACTTGGAACATAGCCCTCCACACCACAAACATCCTTGTATATCTATCCAAACCACTTAAATGGTGAAATCAAGCTTCCATGCACTACTTGCACTGGCAGCTCGTTCCACACCCTCACGGCCCTCTGAGTGAAGAGGTTTCCCGCATGTTCTCCTTAAGCTTTTCACCTTTCACACTTAACCCATGACCTCTAATTGTAGTCCCACCCAACCTCAGTGGAAAAAGCCTGTACTCCTCATAATTGTGTATCTCTCTATCAAATCTCCTCTCAATCGTCTACATTCCAAGGAATAAAGTCCTGACCTATTCAATCTTTCCTTATAACTCAGGTCCTCCAGTCATAGCAATATCCATAAGACCATAAGTTATAGGAGCAGGAGTAGGCCATTTGGCCCATCGAGTCTGCTCCACCATTCAATCATGGGCTGATCCAATTCTTCCAGTCATCCCAACTCCCCCGCCTTCTTCCCATACTCTTTGATATCCTGGCTAATCAAGAACTTATCTATCCCTGCCTTAAATACACCCAATGACTTGGCCTCCACAGCTGCTCATGGTAACAAATTCCACAGCCTCTGACTAAAGTAATTTCTCCGCATCTCTGTTGTAAAGGAACATCCTTCAATCCTGAACTCGTGCCCTCTTGTTCTTGACTCTCTCACCGTGGGAAATAACTTTGCCATTTTCAATATGTTCAGGCCTTTTAACATTCGAAATGTTTCTGTGAGACTCCTCCCTCATTCTCCTGAACTCCTGGGAATACAGTCCAAGAGCTGCCAGACGTTCCTCATATGGTAACCCTTTTATTCCTGGAATCAATCTCATGAATTTTCTCTGTACCTTCTCCAATGTCAGTATATCCTTTCTAAAATAGGGACCCCAAAACTGCACACTATACTCCAAGTGTGGTCTCACGAGTGCCCTATAGAGCCTCAACATTACATCCCTGCTCTTGTAGTCTATACCTCTAGAAATGAATGCCAACATTGCATTCACCTTCTTCACCACTGACTCAACCTGGAGTTTAACTTTTAGGGTGTCCTGCACAAGGACTCCCAAGTCCCCTTGCATCCCTGCATTTTGAATTCTTTCCCCATCTAAATAATAGTCTGCCCATTTATTTCTTCCATCAAAGTGAATGACCATACGTTTTCCAACATTGGATTTCATTTGTCATTTCTTTGCCCATTTCCCTAAGCTACCTTAGTCTCTCTGCAGGCTCTCTGTTTCCTCAACACTACCCACTCCTTCACCTATCTTTGTATCATTGGCAAATTTAACCACAAATCCATTAATCCCATTGTCCAAATCATTGACATACATCATAAAAAGCAGCTGTCCCAACACCGACCCGTGTGGAACTCCACTGGTAACCGGCAGCTAGCCAGAATAGGATCCCTTTATTCCCACTCTCTGTTTTCTGCTGACCAGCCAATGCTCCACCCATGCTAGTAACTCCCCTGTAATTTCATGGGCTCTCACCTTGCTAAGCAGCCTCATGTGTGGCACCTTGTCAAAGGCCTTCTGAAAATACAAGTACACCACTTCTACTGCATCTCCTTTGTCTAACCTGCTTGTAATTTCCTTAAAAAATTGCAGAAGGTTAGTCAGGCAGAATTTTCCTTTCAAGAAACCATGCTGGCTTTGGCCTATCTAGTCACGTGCCTCCAGGTACTCCGTAACCTCATCCCTAACAATCAATTCCAACAACTTCCCCACCACTGATGTCAGGCTAAAAGGCCTACAGTTTCCTTTCTGCTGCCTCACACCCTTCTTAAATAGCAGAGTAACATTTGCAATTTTTCAGTCATCCGGTACAAGCCAGGATCTATCGATTCTTGAAAGATCACTGTTAATGCCTCCACAATCTTTCCAGCAACTTCCTTCAGAACCCGAGGGTGTATTCCATCAGGTCCAGGAGATTTATCCACCTTCAGACCATTAAATTTCCTGAGCACCTTCTCAGTCATAATTTTCACTGCACATACTTCACTTCCCTGACACTCTTGAATGTCCGGTATACTGTAGATGTCTTCCACTGTGAAGACTGATGCAAAATATGCATTCAGTTCCTCTGCCACCTCTGCACCTCTCATTACAATATCTCCAGCGTCATTTTCTATCAGTCCTATATCTACCCTCAATTCTCTTTTACCCTTTATATACTTAAAAATGCTTTTAGTATCTTCTTTGTTATTAGTCGCCAGCTTCTTTTCATAATTCATCTTTTCCTTCCTAATGGCCTTCTTAGTTTCCTTCTGCAAGTTTTTAAAAGCTTCTCAATCCTCTATCTTCCCACTAGCTCTGGTTTCCTTGTATGCCCTCTCTTTTGCTTTTACTTTGGCTCTGACTTCACTTGTCAGCCATGGTAGTGTCCTTCTTCCATTTGAAAATTTCTTCTTATTTGGAATATATCTGTCTTGCATTTCCCTCATTTTTTTTTACAGAATCTCCAGCCATTGCTGCTTTGCTGTCCTTCCTACAAGTGTCCCTTTCCAGTCAACTTTGGCCAGTTCCCCTCTCATGCCATTGTAATTTCCTTTATTCCATTGAAATACCAACACATTGGATTTAGTTTCTCCTTCTCAAATTTCAAAGTGAACTCAATCATATTATGATTACTGTACTTGTAAATTTTCTCTGTACTCTTTCAAACCTTATTTACAACTTTCTGGTAGGTAGGTGGCCAAACCTGCACACAATAACAAAGAAGAGAAAATCTGCAGATACTGGATATCCGAGCAACACACACAAAATGCTGGAGGAACTCAGCAGGCCAGGCAGTATCTATGAAAAAGAGTACAGTCTGCCAAATTAGGGTTCACCAACATCTTATACAACATCAGTATAACACACCATCTACTAGACACTAGAATACTACAGCACAGTACAGGCCCTTTGGCCCTTGATGTTGTGCCGACCCATATGTTCCTTAAAAAAAAAGTACTAAACCCACACTACCCCGTAACCCTCTATTTTTCTTTCATCCATGTGCCTGTCCAAGAGGCTCTTAAATACCCCTAATGTTTTAGCCTCCACCACCATCCCTGGCAAGTCATTCCAAGCACCCACAACCCTCTGTGTAAAAAACTTACCCCTGATGTCTCCCCTAAACTTTCCTCCCTTAACTTTGTGCATATGCCCTCTGGTGTTTGCTATCCGTGTCCTAGGAAACAGGTACTGGCTATCCACCCTATCTATGCCTCTCATAATCCTGTAGACCTCTATCAAGTCCCCTCTCATCCTTCTACACTCCAAAGAGAAAAGTCCCAGCTCTGCTAACCTTGCCTCATAAGACTTGTTTTCCAATCCAGGCAACATCCCGGTAAATCTCCTCTGCACCCTCTCCATAGCTTCTATATCCTTCCTATAATGAGGTGACCAGAACTGAACACAATACTCTAAGTGTGGTCTCATCAGAGATTTGTAGAGCTGCAACATGACCTCTCTACTCTTGAACTCAACCCCCCTATTAATGAAGCCTAGCATCCCATAGGCCTTCTTAACTACCCTATCAACCTGTGCAGCGACCTTGAGGGATGTATGGATTTGAACCCCAAGGTCCGTCTGTTCATCCACACTCTTAAGTAACCGACCATTAACCCTGTACTCAGCCTTCTGGTTTGTCCTTCCAAAATGCATCACCTCACACTTATCCGGATTGAACTCCACCTGCCACTTTTCTGCCCAACTCTGCATCCTGTCTATATCTTCTTGTAACCTTCGACAACCTACAACTCCATCCACAACTCCTCCAATCTTCGTGTCATCCGCAAACTTACTCACCCATCCTTCTGCCTCTTCATCCAGGTCATTTATAAAAATCACAAAGAGCAGGGGTCCCAGGACAGATCCTTGCGACACTCCACTAGTCACTGACCTCCAGGCAGAATACTTTCCCTCCACTACCACCCTCTGCTTTCTTCCTGTAAGCTAATTTTTTATCCAAACAGCCAAAGTTCCACTGAACCCATGCCTCATGACTTTCTGGATGAGTCTCTGGTGGGGGACCTTGTCAAATGCCTTGCTAAAATCCATGTAGACCACATCTACCACCCTACCCTCATCAATTTCTTTTGTTACCTCTTCAAAAAACTCAATTAGGCTTGTGAGGCACGACCTTCCCTTCACAAAGCCATGTTGACTATGCTTGAGTAGACTGTACTTCTCCAAGTGCTCGTAGATCCTATTCTTAAGAATCCTTTCCAATAGTTTGCAGACCACCAACGTAAGACTCACCGGTCTATAGTTCCCAGGATTCTCCCTATTACGTTTTTTAAACAAGGGGACTACATTTGCCATTCTCCAATCCTCCAGCACCTCCCCTGCAGCCAAAGAGGATTCAAAGATCATAGCTACTGCTCCAGTGATCTCTTCTCTCACTTCCCACAGCAACCTGGGCTATATCATGTCCAGCCCTGGGGACTTATCACTTATCTTGATGTTTTTAAGAAGATCCAACACTTCTTCTTCCTTAATCTCCACATTGTCCAGCACACAGGCCTGTTCTATTTTGACCTCAGCCTGATCAAGGTCCTTTTCACTTGTGAATACTGAAGCAACGTATGTATTTAGGACTCCCCAACCTCCTCCGCCTCCAGGCACATGATGCCTTCTTTATCCTTTAGCAGTCCCACCTTCATTCTTTTCATCCTTCTGTTCTTCACATACCCATAGAACGCCTTGGGGCTCTCCTTAATCCTACATGCCAAGGACTTCTCATGTCCCGTTCGAGCTCTCCTAAATCCTTTCCTAAGCTCCTTCCTGGTTACCCTGTATTTCTCATGAGCCCCTCCCGCTTCCTACTTATATCTAATATATGCTTCCTTCTTCCTCTTGACGAGTTGCCTCACATGTTTCGTCAGCCATGGTTCCCTTTTCCTACCATTTTTTCCTTGTCTCAGTGGGACAAACCTATCCTGAACCCAGCACAAGTGGTCCCTAAACTTCCTCCACATTACCTCTGTGCTTTCACCCTTGAACATCTGTTTCCAATTTACTCTCGCTAGTTCCTGCCTCATCCCTTCATAGTTAGCCCTTCCCCAGATAAGCACTTTCCCATTTTGTCTGTTTTTATCCTTTTCCATAGCTATGCTGAAGCTAAGGGAGTTGTGGTCATTCTCACCAAAATGCTCCCCCACCAAGAGGTCTGCCACCTGACCAGTTCATTCCCCAGAACTAGATCCAGTATGGCCTCTCCTCTCGTCGGCCAGTCCACATACTGTGTCAGGAACACACCTGACAAATTCAGCCCCATCTATCCCCCTTGCAGTCAGGAGGTGCCAGTCAATATGAGGGAAGTTGAAATCACCCAGAACTACAACCCTGTATTTCCTGCATCATTCTAAAATCTGCCTGCTTATCTGCTCCGCGGTGTCCTGAAGGCTATTTGGGGGCCTATAGACTACTCCCAGCACAGTGATTGATCCCTTCCTATTTCTGACTTCCACCCACACCGACTCAGTGGACACTCCCTCTGCAGCGTCCTCCCTTTCTATAGGCATGATACTATCCCTGACCAGTAATGCTACTTCCCACCCCTTTTCTACCTCTCATCCTATTCCTTTAAAACACCTAAACCCCGGTACCTGCATCGGCCAATCCTGCCCTTCCTCCAGTAACGGCCACAATATCGTAGTTCCACATACTGATCCATGCTCTAAGTTCATCCCTTTTATTCCTAATACTCCTAGCATTGAAATAGACACATTTCAACCCCTCGAACTGGCTACATTTATGATTTGTCCCCTGCCTGTCCTTCCTCACCAACTCAGAACACACAGCATCATGCCCTTGTCCTTCTACCCTCATCCCCGCACTCACATTCTGATTCCCACCCCCCTGACAAACTAGATTAAACCCTCCCCAACAGCTCTAGCAAACCTGCCCACCAGGATATTGGTCCCTTTCCAGTTCAGGTGCAGCCCATCCTTTTTGTACAGGTCAGACCTTCCCCAGAAGCGATCCCAATGATCCAGAAATCGGAACCCCTGCCCCCTGCACCAACTCTTCAGCCACGCATTCATCTGCCATGACTTCCTGTTCCTACCCTCTCTGTCTCGTGGCACAGGCAGCAATCCCAAGATTACCACCCTTGAGGTCCTGCTTTTTAACTTCTTTCCTAACTCCCTATATTCCTTCTTCAGGACCTCATCCCTACTTCTATCTATGTCATTGGTCCCCACGTGGACCACGACATCTGGCTGCTCAGCCTCTCTCCTGAGAATACCGAGAACTCGATCCGAGATATCGCGGACTCTGGCACCAGGGAGGTAACAGACCATCCGGGATTCTCGATCTCTCCCACAGAACCTCTTATCTGTCCCCCTAACTATCGAATCCCCTATCACTACTGCTCTCCTCTTTTCCCTCCTTCCCTCCTGAGCTGAGGGTCCAGTGTCGGTGTCAGAGATGCGACCACTGCAGCTTGTCCCTGGCAGGTCATCCCCACCAACAGTATCCAAAACGGTATACTTAATGTTGATGAGAACCACCCTGATTTATGAAGGCTGATGTGCCAAAAGCTTTCTTTAACGCCATTTCTACCTGTGCCACCACTTTCAATGTATTATGCACCTGTATTTCCAGATCCCTTTCTTCCATTGTACTCTTCAGTGCCCCACTGTTAACGGTGTAAGACTTACCCTGGTCGGTCCTACTGAAGTTCAAAGGCTCACACTTGTCTGCATTAAATTCCATCTGCCATTTTTCAGCTCATTTTTCCAACTGGTCCAGATCCTGCTGCAAGCCATGACAGTCTTCCTCGCTGTCCACTACACACCAGTCTTGGTGTCATCCGCAAATTTGCAAATCACATTATCATTGATATACAGCACAGGCTCAGCACCGATCCCTGTGGCACACCACTAGTCACAGACCTCCAGTCAGGGAGGCAACAATCTATTACCACTCCCTGGCTTCTCCTACAGAGTCAATGTCTCATCCAATTTACTACCTCATCCTGAATGCTAAGCAATGAACATTTCCAACCAACATTCCATGCAGAACCTTGTCAAGGGCCTTGCTAAAGTCCATATAGACAACACCTACTTCCCTCCTTCATCCATTTTCCTGGTAACGTTTTTCAAAACCTCTATAAGACTGGTTAGACACAACCTACCACACACAAAGCTGTGCTGACTATCCCTAATCAACCCATATCTATCAAGATACTTATAAATCTGGTGCCTTAAAATACCTTCCAATAACTTTCCCACTATTGGTGTCGGGCTCACCAGCCTATAATTTCCTGGTTTATTTATAGAGCTTTTCTTAAACAATGGGAGAAGACTAGCTATCCTCGAATTCTCTAGTACCTCATTTGACACTAAAGATGATATAACTATTTCTGCTAGGGCCCAGTAAATTCTGCACTTCCCTATCACAGGGTCCAAGGGAACACCTCGGACACTGTGGGTTGTCAGGACTCTTTTATTCCGTGAATGCGTTCTTGGTAATGGGTTTTAGCACCCTGGCCCTGAAGAATGCTGTCTCATTTGACTGTATTCATGGGTTAGGGTTGAATGGCAATTAAACTTTAATTGAATTGGATTGAACCTTGTCTAAGAGATAGGGAAGAGAGGTGGGGAGAGAGGGGTCGGCAGAGAAGGAGACCAAACACAAGGAGACAAGCTTAGCAGCAATGTGTTTGGCCGAAGGGTGCTGTTTATTAGACTTAGGAGAAGAATTAGGCCATTCCATCATGGCAGATCCCGGATCCCTCTCAACCCCATACACCTGCCTTCTCCCCATATCCTTTGAAGCTCTGACTGTTCAGGAAACTATTAACTTCTGCCCTAAATATGCCCACAGACCTGGCCTCCACCGCAGTCTGTGGCAGAGCATCCTACAGATTCACTAATCTCTGGCTAAAAATATTCCTCATTTCCTCTGTCCATGCCCATATCTTTCCTGTGACGCCATAGGATTTTATCTTGTTAAACAAACTCATGTGTGGCACCTCATCAAATGCCTTCTGAAAATCCAAGTAAATGACATCCACTGTCTCTCCTTTGTCCACCCTGCTTGTATGTTCCTCAAAGAGCTCTGACAGATTTGTCAGACAAGATTTCCTTTTACAGAAACCATGCTGACTTTGACTTATTTTATCATTAGTCTCCAAGTAGCCCGAAACCTCATTCTCAATAACAGACACCAACACTTTCCCAACCACTGAGGTTAGGCTACTGGCCTGTAATTTCCTTTCTTTTGCCTTCCTCCCTTCTTAAAGAGTGGAATGAGAGTGACATCTGCAATCTTTCAGTCCTCTGGGACCATGCCAGAATCAAGTGATTCTTGAAAGATCATGACCAATGCATCCGTTATCTCTTCAGCAACTTCTTAGGAATCTGGGATGTCGTCCATCTGGTCCAGGTGACTTATCCACCTTAAGACCTTTCAGCTTGCCTGGCACTTAGTAATAGTAATGGCACTCACTCCTGCTCCCTGACACTCGCGGACCTCTGGCACGTTGCTAGTGTTTTCCACAGTGAAGACAGATGCAAGTACCCGTCAAGTTCATCTGCCATTTCTTTGTCCCCCATTACTACCTCAGCAGCATCATTTTCCAGTGGTCCAATATCAACTCTCATCTCCTTTTTATTCTTTATAGAACTGAAAAATCTTTTGGTATTATTGGCTAGTTTGCCAATTATTTCAAAGTTGCTGGTGAACGCAGCAGGCCAGGCAGCATCTCTAGGAAGAGGTACAGTCGACGTTTCAGGCCAAGACCCTTCGTCTGATGAAGGGTCTCGGCCTGAAACGTCGACTGTACCTCTTCCTAGAGATGCTGCCTGGCCTGCTGTGTTCACCAGCAACTTTGATGCATGTTGCTTGAATTTCCAGCATCTGCAGAATTCCTGTTGTTTGCCAATTATTTCATCTTTTCCCTTCTTATAGCTTTTTAGTTGCCTTTTGTTAGATTTTAAAAGCTTCGCAATCATCCAACATCCCACTCTTTTTTGTTACCTTATATGCAATCCTTAACTTCCCTTGTTAGCCACGGTTGCCTACTGCTGAACATGGTGTTCAGACGCAGTGACTCACCTGAATCAACACTTTCCCCAGACAGACGAAGGGTGTGCTGACCTCAGCCAGAAAGAGGCAGCCCACAAAGTAGTCTCCACGTCCATCCCGTAGAAACTGGAAGAGAATAGGAGTAATGGTGAGATCAGCCACCTCAGGGGGACGCAAGCTCAATCTCAACTCCCCCGCCGCTGTCTGCATGCAGCTCGCATGCTCTTCCAGTCACTGGGTGGCTTCCTGTTCCCCCTCACTTCCCAATGATCAGACCTCCACCCCCTGCCCATGAGGCCTCAATGGGGCAAACAGCCTCTGTCTGATAATGTCCAATGAAACACAAGATGAATGGAGGGGCTGGCTGTTGGTTGGGATGAGAGACAGAAAGTAGAGAGGGAGGCAGGGAGAAGGGGACGGGTAAAGGGGAGAGGGAGAGTTGGAAGAGGGGTAGAGAGGGGGAGAGGAGGATAGGAGAGAGAGAATAGAGGGAGGTAGAGAGATGGGAAGGAAGAGAGGGGAAAAGTTGGAGAGCAGGGGTAGAGAGGGGGAGAAAGGAGGAAGGGAAAGGGGTAAGAGAGAAAAGGGGGAGGTATGGCAGAGAGATGGAGAGAGAGGAGAGGGAGGGGAAAGGGGAAGAGGAGGAAAGGGAGAGAAGTGGGGAGGGGAGGAGATGGGGAGTGCGGGGAGAGGGCAGAGAGAGGGGGGACGATGGTAGAGTAAGAGAGTGAGGAGGAGGAGAGTGGTGAAGGGGGGGAGAGGGCAGAGAGAGGGGGGACGATGGTAGAGTAAGAGAGTGAGGAGGAGGAGAGTGGTGAAGGGGGGGAGAATGTGATGGGTGGGAGTGTGATTAGTATGGAGCCGATGACACTGGGTGCACTGTTCGGCCCCGTGTGTGATGTACACTGTATGTTACTGTGTGCGCTGTGTTAATATGTTATACATTACTGTGTATGCTGTACACTGTACAATATGGTGTACGCTGTGTCGCGGTGTGGCGCTGACCTGGTAGAACTCACCACAGAGACGGGGAAGCAGATGGTGAACATCACACTGTGGTGAATGACCATAAGGAGGTCCTTCCTCAGATAGGAGCGCAGAACACTGACACAGGCTTCCTGTTCCACCCCGTGCCCTTTCACACGGGTCCTGTGCCAGTGGCAGAGGTACATGGCATAGATATCATAGGCAAAGTAGGGAACCGCAAACAGCACATAGGTGTTGGTCAGCCAGTGCCTGGAAACACAGCAATGGGTCAGTTCTGCATACAGAGATGTCAGGTACCACACAGAGTACCTTTCTTCACCGAGGTCCCTCTGGCCCTCGACACTCCCCACCATTCACACTGCGTGTCCTATCCTCGTACACCGAGTTCCCTCTGCCCCTCGACACTCCCCACCATTCACACTGCGTGTCCTACCCTCGTACACCGAGTTCCCTCTGCCCCTCGACACTCCCCACCATTCACACTGCGTGTCCTATCCTCGTACACCGAGTTCCCTCTGCCCCTCGACACTCCCCACCATTCACACTGCGTGTCCTACCCTCGTACACCGAGTTCCCTCTGCCCCTCGACACTCCCCACCATTCACACTGTGTCCTACCCTCGTACACCGAGTTCCCTCTGCCCCTCGACACTCACCATCATTCACACTGTGTGTCCTACCCTCGTACACCGAGTTCCCTCTGCCCCTCGACACTCACCATCATTCACACTGTGTGTCCTATCCTCGTACACCGAGTTCCCTCTGCCCCTCGACACTCACCATCATTCACACTGTGTGTCCTACCCTCGTACACCGAGGTCCCTCTGCCCCTCGACACTCCCCACCATTCACACTGTGTGTCCTACCCTCGTACACCAAGGTCCCTCTGGCCCTCGACACTCCCCACCATTCACACTGTGTGTCCTACCCTCGTACACCGAGTTCCCTCTGTCCCTCGACACTCCCCACCATTCACACTGTGTGTCCTACCCTCGGACACCGAGTTCCCTCTGCCCCTCGACACTCCCCACCATTCACACTGTGTCCTACCCTCGGACACCGAGTTCCCTCTGTCCCTCGACACTCCCCACCATTCACACTGTGTGTCCTACCCTCGTACACCGAGTTCCCTCTGTCCCTCGACACTCCCCACCATTCACACTGTGTGTCCTACCCTCGTACACCGAGTTCCCTCTGCCCCTCGACACTCACCATCATTCACACTGTGTGTCCTACCCTCGTACACCGAGTTCCCTCTGCTCCTCGACACTCACCATCATTCACACTGTGTGTCCTACCCTCGTACACCGAGTTCCCTCTGCCCCTCGACACTCACCATCATTCACACTGTGTGTCCTACCCTCGTACACCGAGGTCCCTCTGCCCCTCGACACTCACCATCATTCACACTGTGTGTCCTACCCTCGTACACCGAGGTCCCTCTGGCCCTCGACACTCCCCACCATTCACACTGTGTGTCCTACCCTCGTACACCGAGTTCCCTCTGTCCCTCGACACTCCCCACCATTCACACTGTGTGTCCTACCCTCGTACATCGAGTTCCCTCTGTCCCTCGACACTCCCCACCATTCACACTGTGTGTCCTACCCTCGTACACCGAGTTCCCTCTGTCCCTCGACACTCCCCACCATTCACACTGTGTGTCCTATCCTTGTACACCGAGGTCCCTCTGCCCGTCTACCCTCTCCACTATTCACACTGTGTGTCCTATCCTCGTACACCGAGTTCCCTCTGCCCCTCGACACTCCCCACCATTCACACTGTGTGTCCTATCCTCGTACACCGAGTTCCCTCTGCCCCTCGACACTCCCCACCATTCACACTGTGTGTCCTACCCTCGTACACCGAGTTCCCTCTGCCCCTCGACACTCACCATCATTCACACTGTGTGTCCTACCCTCGTACACCGAGTTCCCTCTGCCCCTCGACACTCACCATCATTCACACTGTGTGTCCTACCCTCGTACACCGAGTTCCCTCTGTCCCTCGACACTCCCCACCATTCACACTGTGTGTCCTACCCTCGTACACCGAGTTCCCTCTGTCCCTCGACACTCCCCACCATTCACACTGTGTGTCCTACCCTCGTACACCGAGTTCCCTCTGTCCCTCGACACTCCCCACCATTCACACTGTGTGTCCTACCCTCGTACACCGAGTTCCCTCTGCCCCTCGACACTCACCACCATTCACACTGTGTGTCCTACCCTCGTACACCGAGTTCCCTCTGCCCCTCGACACTCACCATCATTCACACTGTGTGTCCTACCCTCGTACACCGAGTTCCCTCTGCCCCTCGACACTCACCATCATTCACACTGTGTGTCCTACCCTCGTACACCGAGGTCCCTCTGTCCCTCGACACTCACCATCATTCACACTATGTGTCCTACCCTCGTACACCGAGGTCCCTCTGGCCCTCGACACTCCCCACCATTCACACTGTGTGTCCTACCCTCGTACACCGAGTTCCCTCTGTCCCTCGACACTCCCCACCATTCACACTGTGTGTCCTATCCTTGTACACCGAGGTCCCTCTGCCCGTCTACCCTCTCCACTATTCACACTGTGTGTCCTATCCTTCTACACTGGTGTCTGTTTGTCCCCCATTCACGATGTTTGTCCTACACTTGCGCATTGAGGTTCCTCAGCACTCCCCTTCATTCACATTGTGTGCCCTACCCCTTGTAGACCGAAATCCCGCTATCCCTTGACACTCCCCACTATTCATGGTGTGTACCCTCCCCTTGCACCACGAGGTCCCTCTGACCTTCTGCACTCCCTACCATTCATGGTGCGTGCCCTACCCTTGTACACTGAGGTCTCTTTGTTCCACAGCACTCCTTAGGATCCCACTACTCACATAGGCAGGAAGGATTTACAGTGGGAATTGGTGTGGGAGATTATCACTGAGGTATAAAACCAATTGCAGTCAGTTCAGATAGTGGCATGATCACGTGGTGATCCCAGTCACTAAGGTTTAATCCCACGGGACAGGGGTAGCTGAGCTGAATCCCTAATAGGCCTGCTATTCCTGTAACTTAACCAGCAGGACATCTTACACCCTAAGCAGTCCCTAATTACAGACTAGGGTAACCTCGCAACACAGGCTGGAGTGAAACACAGCCCTCAGTGTGGAAACACTAGCACAAGAATCTAGGCCAGCCTGCCAGCTGCGAGGGACAGAGGGGTTTTCTGGCTGCCAACAAAACCCAGGCTCCTCGGGGAGAGAGGAGGGAACTTGGGGAGACTTATCTAGTAGTTGATATGTCGATCAGAGTTAGTGATGGAGCAGGAGGAGAATAGACTAGATCCAGAGGGAGGTGTCTGTGTGTTAGTGAAAAGGGTTGTGAGGTGGCAGACAGAGTAATGTCCCAAGAGAAGACATGCGTGTTGGGAGTGTTAATGAGGCTGGGACACATATTGAATGATGCTGAGTATCAACCCGAAGACCAGAGGACACTGAAGTAGAATTAAGCCATTTGGCCCATCGAGTCTCTCTGCCATTCCATCATGGCTGATTAATTATTGCTCTTAACCCCATTCTCCTGCTTTCTCCCTATGATGCCGTGATTAATCAAGAGCATACAAACTGTCACTTTAAATATACCCAATAACCTCGCCTCCATAGCTGTCTGTGGCAAAGAATTCAACAGATTCACCACCCTCTGACTAAAGCAATTCTTCTAAATTTATGTTCTAAAGAGATTCTGAAGCTGTGCCCTCTGGTTCTGGACTCCCCACTGTAGGAAACTTTCTCTCCACATGTACTCTATCTAGCCCTTTATATATCCGATAGGTTTCAGTGAGATTCCGCTTCCCCTTCATTCTCCTAAACAAGCCCAGAACCATCAAATGCTCCTCATACATTAACCCTTTCATTCCTGGGATCATTCTCATGAACTTGCTCTGGGCCCTCTCCAATGTCAGCATATCCTTTGTTAGATTAGGGGCTCAAGCTGCTCACAGTAATCCAAGTGAGGCCTCACCACTGCCTTATAAAGCCTCAGAATTACAACCTTGTAAGTTAACCTTTAGGAAATCCTGCATGAGGACCCCCAAGTCCCTTTGCACCAAAGATTTTTGAATTTCTCCCCATTTAGAAAACAGTCTATGTCTTTATTCCTTCTACCAAAGTGCATGACCATACACTTGCCTGCACTCTATTCCATCTGCCACTTCTTTGCCCATTTTCCCAACTTGCCCAACACTACCTGCCCCTCTTTATATCTCTGTATCAACCGCAAACTTAGCCATAAAGCAATCAATTCTGTTATTGAAATCATTGACATATAATGTGCAAGAAATGTTCCCAACACCAGTCCCTGCAAAACACCATTAGTCCACCAGCGTTCAACCAGAAAAGACCCCTTTATTCCCACTGTTTGCCTCCTGCCAGTCAGCCAAACTTCTATCCATGCTAGTAACTTTCCTGCAATACCATGGGCTCTTAGCTTGTTTAGCAACCACATGTGCGGCACCCCGACTCTCCTTTGTCTATCCTACCTGATATTTCCTCAAAGAATTCCAACAGATTTGTCAGGCAAGATTTCCCCCTGAGGAAATCATGCTGACTTCATCCTATTTTACCATGTGCCTCTAAGTACCTCAAAACCTTTTTCTTAATAATGGTCTCCAACATCTTACCAACCACTGCAGTCAGGCTAACCAGCCTATAATTCCCTGTCTTTTTCCTCTCCACACCATGAATGGTGGGGAGTGTCAAGTAACAGAGGGACCTCAGTGTACAAGGGTCAGAGACATGTTGTAATGGTGGGGAGACTCTTTAACCAACAGACCTCAGATATCAAGATGTTCTCCCATCATCCTCAAAACAGGTGCCCGTCCTCCATGGCTGTGTGCAGAGCCCAATGCTCACACAAATCTGCATTGCCAAACACACAGGTGAGCACATTGTCAAGTTCACTGATGATACAACAACGGTGGGGCTCATCACCAACAATGATTAGGTGGCCTACAGAGCTGGTGAAAGAGTTTGTGGCCTGATGCCAGGCAAATAACCTCTTCCTCAGTGTCAACAAGACAAAGGAGATGGTTATTGATTTCAGGAGAACTCATACCACTCACACTCTTCTGTACATCGGCAGCACAGTGGTGGAAACTGCGAGCAGGATCAAACTCCTGGCGGTACACATTTCACACAACTTCTCATGGTCTCAGAACACATCCTACACAGTCAAAGAAAGCTCTACTTTCTGAGGAGGCTGAAGAGAGCTGCACTATGCACATCCATCCTCACGACCTTCTGTAGACGCGCAGCAGAGAGCATCCCAACAAGCTGCACCACTGCTTTGAGAGGAAACTGCACTGCAGCAGACAGGGCGGTCTACAGCAGGAGCCACTCTGCATCACTGGCACCATGTATACAGAAAGGTGCCAGAAAAAAGGCCAGGATATATATATTTATACATCCTGACCCTTACCTCTCTCGACAGGATTTTGAACACAGTGTGCACAAGACATCCCAAAGATGTACTGATAACTGGATGTTTGTTCAACAGTCCTGTCACCCAGAGTATTATACACAGTTGTGGTCACCAAACTATAGGAAGGGTCTGCTGGTAATACAGAGGGTTCTGAGAAATTCATCAGGAAGTTACCTGGATTGGAGGGGTGTTGTAATAAGGAGAGATTAGTTAGGCTAGTTCTGTTCTCTCTGGAGTGTAGGAGACTGAGGGGTGATCTTACAGAGGTCTTTAAAACCATGCATTAGAGTTAGGGTTAATGTGCACAGTCCTTTCCCCTGGGCTGTGGAATCAAGAACCAGAAGGCACATGTCTCGGGGGATGGGTAGATTTAATAGGGACCCAAGGGGCAATATTTTCATGCAGTGGATGGTCTGTATATACAGTCCTAGAGAAGTTTAGCCCAGAAACAGGCCCTTTGGCCCATCTAGTCCATGCCAAACCATTTAAACTGCCTACTCCCTCGACCTGCATCAGGACCATATCCCTACCATCCATGTACCTATCCAAACTTCACTTAAATGTTGCATAACATACCATCTCCTGTATTCAATACATGATTTATGAAGGCCAATGTGCCAAAAGCTTCCTTTACCACACTATCTACCTGTACAGCCACTTCCTACAAATTATGGACCAGTATTCCTAGATCCCTTTGTTCTACCTCTCACTCACTGTGTAAGACCTACCCTGGTCGGTCCTACTGAAGTGCAACACCTCACCCTTGTCTGCATTAAATTCCATCTGCCATTTTTCAGACCATTTTTTCAGCTAGTCCAGATTCCACTACAAGCTGTGATAATCTTCCTCATTGTCCACGACACCCCCACTCTTGGTGTCATCCACAAATTTGCTGATCCAATTAACCACATTATCATCCAGATCAGTGCTAGAGATGACAAACAACAAAGGGCCCAGCATCGATCCTTGTGGCACACCACTAGTCACAGGCCTCCAGTCAGAGAGGCAACATAAGACTGTAAGACCATAACATAGAGGAGCAGAAGTAGGCCATTCAGCCCATCGAGTCCGCTCCGCCATTGAATCATGGGCTGATCCAATTCTTCCAGTCATCCCCACTCCCCTGCCTTCACCCCATACCCTTTGATGCCCTGGCTCCTCAAGAACCTATCTATCTCTGCCTTAAGTTTACCCAATGACTTGGCCTCCACAGCCACTCCACAGAGTTACCACTCTCTGACTAATTTCTGCACATCTCTGTTCTAAATGGACGTCCTTCAATCCTGAAGTTGTGCCCTCTTGTCCTTGACTCCCCATGGGAAATAACTTTGCCATATCTAATCTGTTTAGGCCTTTTAATATTCAGAACATTTCTATGAGATCCCCCCTCATTCTCCTGAACTCCAGGGAATACAGCCCAAGAGCTGCCAGACATTCCTCATATGGTAACCCTTTCATTCCTGGAATCATTCTCATGAATCTTCTCTGTACCTTCCCCAATGTTAGTATATACTTTCTAAAATAAGGAGCCCAAAGCTGTACACGATACACCAAGTGTGGTCTCACGAGTGCCTTATCGAGCCTCAATATCACATCCCTGCTCTTATATTCTATACCTCTAGAAATGAATGCCAACATTGCATTCACCTTCTTCACAACCGACTCAACCTGGAGCTTGTGGTAGCATCCGTTAGTCTCGCGAGACCATGGATCTGTGCCTGGAAAGCTCCAGGGCGCAGGCCTGGGCAAGGTTGTACGGAAGACCGGCAGTTGCCCACGCAGCAAGTCTCCCCTCTCCACGACACCGATGTTGTCCAAGGGAAGGGCAAAGGCCGATACAGCTTGGCACCTGTGTCGTCACAGGAGTTGCCAGAACAAGGTTGAAGGCAACGTCAGACTGCCTTAGGGACTTCCAGCTCCGGATTTGCAAGGCAGCGGAGGTTTGAAATCAGAGTTTTCCCTCTCTCAGATGGACTGCCTTCTCAGCTGACAAGCTCCATCTACCCAAAACTCTATACCTGGAGGATAATCTTCAGGGTATCTTGCACAAGGACTCCCAAGTCCCTTTGCATCTCTGCATTTTGAATTCTCTCCCCATCTAAATAATAGACTGCCTGTTTATTTCTTCCATCAAAGTGCATGACTGTACACTTTCCAACTTTTTATTTCATTTGCCACCTCTTTGCCCATTCCCCTAAACTATCAAAGTCTCTCTGCAGACTCTCTGTTTCCTCAACACTACCCGCAAATTTAGCCACAAATCCATTAATGCTGTAGTCCAAATCATTGACATACATCGTAAAAAGCAGGAGCCCCAACACCAACCTCTGTGGAACTCCACTGGTAACTGGCAGCCAGCCAGAATAGGATCCCTTTATTCCCACTCTCTGCTTTCTGCCCTCCAGCCAATGCTCTACCCATGCCAGTAACTTCCCTGTAATTCCATGGGCTCTTTTCTTGCTAAGCAGCCTCATGTGTGGCACCTTGTCAAAGGCCTTCTGAAAATTCAAGTACACCACTTCTACGGCATCTCCTTTGTCTACCCTGCTTGTAATTTCCTCAAAAAATTGCAGTAGGTTAGTCAGGCAGGATTTTCCTTTCAGGAAACCATGCTGGCTTTGGCCTATCTTGTCATGTGCCTCCAGGTACTCTGTAACCTCATCCCTAACAATCAATTCCAACAACTTCCCAACCACTGATGTCAGGCTAACAGGTCTATAGTTTCCTTTCTGCTGCCTCCCACCCTTCTTAAATAGCAGAGTAACATTTGCAATTTTCCAGTCATCCAGTACAATGCCAGACTCTATCAACTTTTGAATGATCATTGTTAATTTCTCCACAATCTCTCCAGCTACTTCCTTCAGAACCTGAGGGTGCATTCCATCAGGTCCTGAGCACCTTCTCAGTCATAATTTTCACTGCACAAACCTCACTTCCCTGACACTCTTGAATGTCCAGTATACTGCAGATGTCTTCCACTGTGAAGACTGATGCAGATGCAAAATACGCATTCAATTCCTCTGCCATCTCTGCATCTCTCATTACAATATATCCAGTGTCATTTTGTATTGGTCCTATATCTACTCTCAACTCTCTTTTACCCTTTATATACTTAAAAAAGCTTTTAGTATCTTCTTTGATATTAGTCGCCAGCTTCCTTTCATAAATCATCTTTTCCTCCCTATAACCTTCTTAGTTTCCTTCTGCAAGTTTTTAAAAGCTTCCCAATCCTCTATCTTCCCACTAGCTCTGGTTTCCTTGTATGCCCTCTCTTTTGCTTTTACTTTGGCTCTGACTTCACTTGTCAGCCATGGTAGTGTCCTTCTTCCATTTGAAAATTTCCTCTAATTTGGAATATATCTGTCTTGCACTACCCTCATTTTTTGTGGAAACTCCAGCCATTGCTGCTCTGCTGGCTTCCTGCAAATGTCCCTTTCCTGTCAACTTTGGCCAGTTCCCCTCTCATGCTATTGTAATTTCCTTTATTCCACTGAAATACCGACACCGTGGATTTTATTTTTTACCCTCTCAAATTTCAATGTGAACTTAATCATATTGTGATTACTGTTCCTTAGGGGTTCCTTAACCTTAAACTCTCTTATCACCTCCAGATCATTGCACAACACCCAATCCAGCACAGCCGATCCCCTAGTGGGCTCAACAACAAGCTCTTCTAAAAAGCCATTCTACCAATTATCTCTCTTGAGGTCCAGTACTGACCTGGATTTCCCAATCCACTTTCATGTTAAAATCCCCAACAATTATCATGACATTGCCTTTCTGACACGCCTTTTCTATCTCCTGCTCTAACTTGTAATGCACATCCCAGCTGCTGTTTGGAGGCCTGCATATAACTGCCATTAGGGTCCTTTTACCTTTGCCATTTCTTAACTCAACCCATAGAGACTCTACACCTTCCAATCCTATGTCAACTCTTTCTAATGATTTAATATTATTTGTTATACACAGAGCCACACCACCCCCATCGCCTACTAACCTATCTTTCCAATACACCGTATATCCTTGGACGTTCAGCTCCCAATGGCAGCCATCCTTCAGCCAAGTTTCAGAGATGGCCACAACGTCATATTTGCCAATCTGTAGCTGAATTTCAAGATCATCCATTTTATTCCTTATGCTGCGTACATTCAAATTTAACACTTTCAGTCCAGTATTTGTTGCGTTCTGTTTTAACTGCACCATGTCTCTATTGTAACTCATGCCACTGGCTGTGATTAAGCTTCATCTCCTGCTGTTCTTTCTCTAATCTCTGTTGCACGCTATCTTTGATTTATTTCTGTTTTCCCCCTCCTCAGCCCTATCACTCCAGTTCCCATCCCCCCACCAAATTAGTTTAAACCCTCCCTGACAGCTCTATTAAATGTGTCCGCCAGGATATTGGGCCCCTTTGTGTTCAGGTCTATTATCACTCTCTGGTTTCTTCCACAAAGCCAATGTCTGATCCAATTTAGTACCTCATCTTGAACACTGAGTGACTGAACCTTCATAACCAAACTCCCATGCAGAAGCTTGTCAAATGCCCTGCTAAAGTCCATGTAGACAACAGCCACTGCCTTACCTTCATCCACTTTCCTGGTAACGCTTTTCAAAATCTGTTAGATTGGTTAGACTTGACCTACCATACAAACATAGAAAACCTACAGCACAATACAGGCCCTTTGGCCCACAAAGCTGTGCCGAACATGTTCTTACCTTAGAAATTACCTAGGGTTACCCATAGCTCTCTATTTTTCTGAGCTCCATGTACCTGTCCAGGAGTCTCTTAAAAGACCTTAACATATCCGCCTCCACCACCATCACCGGCAGCCCATTCCACACACTCACTACTCTCTGTGTAAAAAACTTACCCCTGACATCTCCTCTGTACCTACTTCCAAGCACCTTAAAACTGTGCCCTCTCGTGTTAGCCATTTCAGCCCTGGGAAAAAGCCTCTGACTATCCACACGATCAATGTCTCTCATCATCTTATACACCTCTATCAGGTCACCTCTCATCCTCCATCACTCCAAGGAAAAAAGGCCGAGTTCACTCACCCTATTCTCATAAGGCATGCTCCCCAATCCAGGCAACATCCTTGTAAATCTCCTCTGCACCCTTTCTATGGTTTCCACATCCTTCCTATAGTGAGGTGACCAGAACTGAACACAGTACTGTACTCCAAGTGGGTCTGACTAAGGTCCTATATAGCTGTAACATTACCTCTCAGCTCCTAAACTCAATCCCACCATTGATGAAGGCCAATGCACTGTATGCCTTCTTAACCACAGAGTCAACCTGCGCAGCAGCTTTGAGTGTCCTATGGACTCGGACCCCAAGACCCCTCTGATCCTCCACACTGCCAAGAGTCTTACCATTAATACTATATTCTGCACGCACAAAGCCAGGCTAACTATCCTTAATCAGTCTATAGCTATCCAAATACTTATACATCCAGCCCCTTAGAATACCTTCCAATAACTTTCCCACAACTGATGTCAGATTCACTGGCCTACAGTGTCCTGGTTTATGTTTACATACGTTTTTAAACAGTGGAACAACAATGTCTATCCTCCAATCCTCTGGTACCTCTCCTGTCACTAAGGATGATTTAAATATCTGCACTTGCCTCCCACAGGGTCCAAGGGAACACATTGTCATGCCCTGGGGATTTATCCATGCTGATTGGCCTCAGGATAGAAAGCGGCAGTTGTCATGGGGGATTTTAACTTCCACATAGATTAGGTGAATCAGGTTGGTCAAGGAAGTCTTGAGAAGGACTTCATAGAATGCATCCGTGATGGCTTTCTTGAGCAGCATGTTCGTGAACCTACAAGGGAAAATACTATCTTAGATCTAGTCCTGTGCAATGAGACAGGTAAGATTAACAATCTTGTAGTCAGGGATCCTCTTGGAAAGAGTGATCATAGTATGACTGAATTTCACATTCAGATGGAGGATGAAATAGATCTAAAACTAGTGTATTATGCTTGAACAAGGGAGACTACAACAGGATGAGGGAGGAGTTGGCTAATGTGGATTGGGAGCACAGGCTACTTGGTAGGACAGTTGAGGAACAGTAGAATACTTTCAAAGAGATTTTTCACAGCGCTCAACAAAAGTATATTCCAGTCAAAATTAAAGACAGTAAGTGTGGAGAGAGCCAGCCTTGGATAACTAGGGAAATAAAAGATAGTATCAAATTAAAAGCTCATGTGTACAAAGTCGCAAAGAGTAGTGGGAGACTGGGGGATTGGGAAAACTTTAAAAAGCAACAAACAACCACCAAGTAAGAAATAAGGAAAGGAAAGATAGAGTATGAAAATAAATTAGCACAAAATATAAAAACAGTTAACAAAAGTTTTTATAAATGTTGTATATAAAGCGGAAGAGGGTAAAGTCAACGTAGGTCCCTTGGAAAATGAGAAGGGAAAATTGATATTGGGTGATAAGGAAATGGCTGAGTCATTGAACGACTGTTTTGTGTTGCTCTTCATGGTGGAGGACACGCCTGATATTCCAAAGAAGGATGTTATGGACAAAATGGGAGGTGAGGACCTCGATAAAATCACTGTCACTAAAGAGATAGTGATGAGCAAGCTAGAGGGCCTGAAGGTAGATAAGTCCCCTGGTCCTGATGGGATGCATCCCAGGGTGCAGAAGGAATTGGCGGAGGTTATAGTAGATGCGTTGGTAATCATTTATCAAAGTACTGTGCTGTACTAGTCTATGTTCTATGTTCTAAAATTCTCCAGACTCTGGGCAGGTCCCGGCAGATTGGAAGACAGCAAATGTCACACCAATTTTTTAAAAAGGATGCAGGCAAAAGACGGGCAACTATAGGCCAGTTAGCTAACATCTGTAGTTGGAAAAATGCTTGAAGCTGTCATTAAGGAAGAAATAGTGAAACATATAGAAAGGAGTGGTTCCATTAGACAGATGCAGCATGGATTCAGAAAGGGCAGGTCCTGTTTGACAAACTTACTGGAGTTCTTTGAGGACATAATGAGTACAGTGGGTAGAGGGGAACAGGTGGATGTTGTATACTTGGATTTCCAGAAGGCGTTCAATAAGGTGCCACACAAGAGACTTATAAATACGATACGCATGGAGTCGGAGGAAGTGTATTGGCATGGATAGTGGATTGACTAACCAATAGAAGGTGGAGAGTTGGTATAAATGAGTGTTTCTCCGGTTGGCAGTCAGTGGTGAGTGGGGTGCCGCATGGGTCGGTGCTGGGCCCGCAGCTGTTTACCATTTACATTGATGATTTGGAAGAGGGGACTGAGTGTAGTGTAGCAAAATTTGCTGATGACACTTAACTGAGTGGAAAAGCAAATTGTACAGAGGATGTGGAGAGTCTGCAGAGGGATATAGATAGGTTAAGTGAGTGGGCCAAGGGCTGGCAGATGGAATACAACATTCGTAAATGCGAGATCATCCACTTTGGGAGGAATAATGGAAGAGCAGATTATTATTTAAATGGTGAAAGATTGCAGCATGCTGATGTGAAGAGGGACTTGGGAGTGCTTGTTCATGAATCGCAAAAAGTTGGCTTGCAGGTACAACAGGTTATTAAGAAGGCAAACGGAATGTTGGCCATTGCTAGAGTGATTGAATTCAAGAGCAGGGAGGTCATGCTGCAACTGTACAGGGTACTGGTGAGGCCGCACCTGGAGTACTGCGTGCAGTTCTGGTCTCCATACTTGAGGAAGGATATACTGGCTTTGGAGGCAGTGCAGAGGAGGTTCACCAGGTTGATTCCAGAGATGAAGGGGTTAACCTATGAGAGATTGAGTCACCTGGGACTACACTCTCTGGAGTTCAGAAGAATGAGAGGGGATCTTATAGAAACGTACAAAATTTTGAAAGGGATAGATAAGATAGAAGTAGGAAAGTTGTTTCCATTGGTAGGTGAGACTAGAACTAGGGGACATTGCCTCAAGATTCAGGGGAGAAGATTTAGGACGGAGATGAGGAGAAACTATTTTTCCCAGAGAGTGGTGAATCTGTGGAATTCTCTGCCCAGGGAAGCAGTTGAGGCTTCTTCACTAAATATATTTAAGATACAGTTACATAGGTTTTTACATAGTAAGGGAATTAAGGGTGATGGGGAAAAGGCAGGTAGATGGAGATGAGTTTACCAACAGATCAGCCATGATCTTATTGAATGGCGGGGCAGGCGTGATGGGCCAGATGGCCTACTCCTGCTCCTATCTCTCATGTTCTTATGTATGTCCTCCTGCTCTGTAATCTGTACGGGGTCCATGAAATTGATGCCACTTTGCCTCACTTCTATAGACTCTGTCTCCATCTCCTGAGTAAATACAGATGCAAAAACAAAATATTTAATATCTTCCCCATCCCTTTTGGCTCCACATATGTATTAGAATTCTGATCTTCCAGGGAACCAATTTTGTCCCTTGCAATCCTTTTGTCCTAAACATACCTGTAGAATCCCCTGGGGTTCTCTTTCACCCTGTCTGCTTCAGCAACTTCATGCCTTCTTGTAGCCCTTATGATTTCTTTCTTCAGTGTTCTCTTGCATTTTGTACTGCATAAGCACCTCATTTGTTCCTACTTGCCTATTCCTGCTATGCACCTTTTTTTCTCTTAATCAGGACCTCAATGCTCTTGAAAACCAAGGTTGCCTACACTAGTTGTCTTTACCTTTTATTCTGACAGCCACATACAAGGTTTGTATTCTCAAAATTTCACTTTTGAAGGCCTCCCACTTACCAAGTACAACTTTGCCAGAAAACAGCCTGTCCCAATACACACATGCCAGATCCTTTCTGAGACCATCAAAATTGGCTTTTCTCCAATTTAGAATCTCAGCCCACAGACCAGACCTATCTTTACCCATATTTACTTTAAAACTAAGGCATTATGGTCACTAGATGCAAAGTGTGGCCCTACACAAATCTCTGTCTCCTCCCTGTCTCATTCCCCAATAGCAGATCAAGTATCGCACACTCTCTCTTTGCAACTTCTACATACTGAAGGAGGAAACTTTCCTGAACACATTTGTCACACTGTCCCATCTAGTCCTTTTACAGTATGGGATTCCCAGTCAATGTGTGGAAAGTTAAAATCACCACTTCAACAACCTTGTTTCTGACAACAGTCTTCAAATTTGCTCCTCTAAATCCTTAGGACTGCTGGGTGGTCTGCAATATAGCCCCATTAACATGGTCATACCTTTCTTATTTCTCAGTTCCACCCACAACACCTCACGAGAAGAGATCTCCCATCTGTCCTGACAGAGCACTGCTGTGACATTTTCCCTGACTAGTAATGCCACCCCTCCTTTTTTAATCCCTCCTGCTATGTCACGTCTAAAACAACAGAACCCCGAAATACTGAGCTGCCAGTCCTGCCCCTCCTACAACCAAGTCTCACTAATGGCCACAATGTTATAATTCCAGGTCTCATCCATGCCCTGAGATCATCCGCCTTTCTTACGATACTTCTTGCATTGAAATATGGAAGAACGAGCTGGTAGAGGGCGGGCAAAACTACGTTTAAAAGACAGATGACTGCATTGGAAAGAATCACGGGGTTATGAAGCAGTGGCAGGGGATGGCGTCATAGAGAAAGGGAGGAGTGCGAGGGGATAGAGAGTGCATAGAGATCAGAGAAGCTCACAGCGATGAGGTGGAGAGTAGGGAGGGAGAGTTTTAGAGAAATGGGCAGGGGTGTGCAGTAGGGAAGTATAGTGGGTTTCACAGAGAAAGGGAGAAGACCAGAGGTTTCAGAGAGAAGGAGAGTGGTGTAGATGCCGAACAAGGTCACACAGATGAGGAGGGGAGTGGGAAGAGAGGGGTTTAGAGAAATGGCCAGGAGTATAGAGTGGGCAGGGAGTGATGCAGACAAGGAGGGGTCTAGAGAAAGAAACAAGTCACACACATGAGGGAGTGCAGGGAAGACAGGGAGGGTCATAGAGATGGGTAAGGAGGGGGCAGTGTTGGACCTAGGGAAACGAGGGTATCACAAGGTCGGGGAAGAGTGTAGTAGAGGGAAGGGTGATGGAGATGGAGAGAGAGGGTTTGACAGAGTCAGGGTGGGATGTGGGGAGGGAAGGGTGATGGAGATGGAGAGAGAGGGTTTGACAGAGTCAGGGTGGGATGTGGGGAGGGAAGGGGTGATAGAAATGGGGAGAAGTACAGGGGAGGGAAAGGGGTGACGGAGATGGGAAGGAGAGTGGGGGATGGAGGGGATAATGTGGAAGGGAAGAGGTGTAGGGGAGGGAGGGGGTGATAGAGACAGGGAGGGTTGTAGGGGATGGAAGGGGTGATGAAGACTGGTAGGGAGGGTTGATGGAGATATGGAGGGAGGGGTAGAAGACAGGGAAGGGTATAGGAGAGGGAGGGGTGGCAGAGACAGAGAGGGGAATAGGTGATGGAGGTGATTACGGAGACGAGGAGGGTGGAATTGATGGAGACAAGGAGGGAGGGGTGACAGAGACGGGGGGAGGGGTGATGGAGATGAGGAAGGAAGGGGTGATGGAGATGAGGAGGGCTGTATGCGAGTGAGGGGGTGATGGAGATGAGGAGAGGTGTACGGGGTGACAGAGGGGTGGGGGTTTAACTGAGATGGGGAGGGCTGCACGGGAGGGAGGGGATGACAGAGATGGGGAGAGGTGTAGGGGAGGGAGAGGATGATGGAAACGGGGAGAGGGGATGGGGGGGCCGATGGGGAAGGGTGTATGGGAGAGGGGGGAGACGGGGATAGGTGTGGAGTGGGAGGGACGACAGACACGGAGAGGGGGAAGGAGGTGACAGAGACAAAAATGGGTGTAGGAGAGGGAGGAGGTGACCGAGACATGAGGGGTGTAGGGAAGGGAGGGGGTGACAGATGGCGAGGGGTGCAGGCATGGGAGGGGATAATGGAGCCAGGGAGGGGATTAAGAGAGGGAGGGAGTGACAGAGATGGGAAGTGGTGTAGCGGAGGGAGAGGGTGATGGAGACTGGGAAGGGCGTAGGGGAACAAGGGGGTAAGGGAGGTGTGGGTACGACAGGGAGGTGTGTAGGGGACGGAGGGTTTTACGGAGATGGGAGGGGCATAGGGGAAGGAGGGATGTTGACGGAGATGGGAAGGGGTGTAGAGTAGGAAGGGGTGACAGATATGGATGAGGAGGGGTGACGGGATAGGGAAGGGAGGGTTGGGAGATGAAAGGGTATGGGGAGGAAGTGGGTGGTGGAGACAGGTAGAGGAGTAGGTGATGGAGGTGATTACTGAATTGGGAAGGGGTAAGAGGAAGGTACATAGGGGAGGGTGGTGGTGATGGAGATGGGGCACAAGGGAGGGGGGTGTCGGAGATGGGGAGGGAGCGAGTAATGATGGGGAGGACTGTAGGGGAGTGAGGGACTGATGGAAACAAGGAGGGGGGAATCAGGGATGACAGAGTTGGGAAGGGAGGGGTGACGGAGATGGGGGGAGTGAAGGGAAGGGAGGAGGTGACGGAGACGGGGGAGTGTAAGGAAGGGAGGAGGTGATGGGGATGGGGAGGAGTGTAGGGAAGGGAGGAGGTGATGGGGAAGGGGGTACAGGAGAGGGGGTTAGATGGGGAGGGGTGTAGTGAGGGATGGTGTGACAGTCACAGGAAGGGGTTTAGGGGAGGGAGGGGGTGACAGAGATGGGGAGGGCTGTAGGGGAGGGGAAGGGGGTGTGGGGGGGGTGACAGAGATGGGAAGGGTGTTGGGGAGGGAGGAAGTGACAGAGACGGGAGGGGTGTTGGGGAGGGGGGTGACAGAGATGGGGAGGGGTGTAGGGGAGGGGGTGACAGAGATGGGACGGGTGTTGGGGAGGCAGGGGGTGACAGAGACGGGAGGGGTGTTGGGGAGGGAGGGGGTGACGGAGATGGGAGGGGTGTGGGGGAGGGAGGGATTGACAGAGACAGGAGGGGTGTTGGGGAGGGAGGGGCTGGCAGGGATGGGAGGGGTGTAGGGGAGGGAGGGAGTGATAGAGACGGGAGGGGTGTAGGGGAGGGAGGGGGTGACAGAGACGGGAGGGCTGTAGGGGAGGGTGGGGGTGACAGAGACGGGAGGGGTGTAGGGGAGGGAGGGGGTGACAGAGACGGGAGGGGTGTTGGGGAGGGCGGGGGTGAAGGAGATGGGAGGGGTGTTGGGGAGGGAGGGGGTGACAGAGACGTGAGGGGTGTAGGGGAGGGAGGGGGTGACAGAGACGGGAGGGGTGTAGGGGAGGGAGGGGGTGCAGAGACGGGAGGGGTGTTGGGGAGGGAGGGGGTGACGGAGACGGGGAGGGGTGTTGGGGAGGGAGGGGGTGACAGAGATGTGGCGCGAGGGAAGGGGTGATGAAGACAGAGTGTTTGCATAAACAGATCCTTTGAAAAGGACTGAGATTAAAGCCTTTACATTACACGAGGTCATGTACTTCTCTGACGATAATCTGAGTGGCAGTGTGTGGTGTGACTGTCTGCATGTGTGGCAAATCCCCTTGACATTTCCTTAACCGAAACACGGAAACTGGTTAAACCCCACTAGGACTCTCCAAGAAATACCTTGTGAATCACTCTCCAGACTCTCTTCTGCCAGCATCTGCTCCCTCCCTCCCTTGAGGGGCCTCATCAAGTTCCAGTTCTCCTGTGTCACCCCCAGCGGATCTCTCACACTCTGCTCCGGGGATCTCAGTGACATCCGCCCCATCAAATAGACCGTGAGAGTTTGTCTCAGCCTGCTCACCCTCCACTGGCACCCCTCCCTCTGTTGCAGCCCCCATGCTCTCTCCCTCTAGATTGCTATCTCTGCCTTCTCTCTACCTCTCCCTCCCATCACTTTCTCCTCTCCATCTCCTCTCTCTATCTCTCTCCTCTCTCTCCATCTCTCCCTTTCTCTCCATATCGCTTTCTCCCCATCTCTTTATCCTCTCTCTATTTCTCTCCTGCCTGCCTCCATCTCTCCCTCTCGCTCTCTATTTCTCCATCCCTCCCTTTCTCTCTCCATCTCTCCCTGCCTCCCTCTCCCTTTCTCTCTGTCCATCTCTCCCTCCACTCTCTCCATCTTTCTCTCTCCCCCTCACTCTCATAGCTCCATCCCACCCCCTATCCCCCTATCCGCCAGTGTCCCATCCCAGTCCCTCTGGTGAACGTCTCACCTGGTTTCCAGGATGTTATTTCGGCAGGACCGGACGATGATAAGACCTGCACTTGATGCCATCACTGCCTGTACTGAGGATACCAGCCTGTAGAGAGGGGGAGAACCATCGAACATAGAACACTACAGCACAGTACAGTCCCTTTGGCCCATGATGTTGTGCCAACTTTTAATCTAACCTAAGATCAATCTAACCTTTCCTCCCACATAGCCCCCCGTTTTTCTTTTATCCATGTGCTTATCTTAAATGTCCCTGATGTATCTGCCTTCAACACCACCCCTGGCAGCGTGTTCCACACACCCACCACTCTCTGTGTAAAATACCTACCTCTGACATCCTCTCTGCACTTTCCTCCAATCACCTTAAAATTATGCCCTCTTGTATTAGCCATGTTCATCCTGGAAAAATGTCCCTGGCTCTCCACTCGATTTATGCTTTTCAGTGTCTTATATACCTCTGTCTTCACCTCTCATCTTCCTTCGCTCCAAAAAGCCCTAGCTCACTCAGCCTTTCTGCATATGACACGCTCTCTAATCCAGGCAGCATCCTGGTGAATCTCCTCTGCACTCTCTCTAAATCTTCCATATCCTTCCTCTAATGACCAACCACAACTCAACACAATGCTCCAAATGTGCTCTAAGCAGGGTTTTATAGCTGCGACATTACTTTACGGTGCTTGACTCAGTCCCCTGGCCAAACACCATAAACTTTCTAAACAACCCAATCAACTTGCGTAGCAACTGTAAGAAATCGACGGACATGGGCCTCAAGATCTTTCTGTTCTTGCAAATTGCTAAGAAACCTGCCCTTAACCCTGTACTCTGCCTTTGTACGACCTTCCAAAGTGAATCACTTCACACTTTTCCAGATTGAACTCCATCTGCCACTCCTCAGCCCATCTCCACATCATGTCAATATCCTGTTGTAACCTACAACAATGTTCTATACTATTCACACCTCCAGTAACCTTTGTGTCAACCGCAAACTTACTAACCCACCTTTCTCCTTCCTGATCCAAGTAATTTATAAAAATCATAAAGAGCAGGGGTCCAAGTACAGATCCCAATCGTCACCAACACTTGGGCAGAATACGCTCCATCTATAATCAATGTTCCCTCTGAGGTGGTCACAGATGTACAAGCACACATCTTTTGTTACTAGTACACAAAGGAATTTAAATTGCACATGTTAAGTATATTTCATGATCGCATTTCTTTTTCCGGTTTCTGATGTGGATGGTGTTGACAATGTGGAGTTTGTGATTATTTGTCTGCGGATTTTAGAACTGGCATATTTATACTGTTTTTATTGAAGAAATTATTCAGTGCACACATGTTGTTGGCATTGGGCAAAAAATTGCACAGCACAAGATTTTTGTGCACACTGGTCATTACAAATTAAAGGGAACATTGCCTTCTATGGGAAAGTCAATTCTGTATCCATACAGCCAAGTTTCCCTGGATCCCATACCTCCTGACTTTCTGAATGAGCCTACCATGGGGCACCTAATCAGATTCCTAACTTAAATTCATATTCACCACATCCACTGCTCTATCTTTATCAATGTGCTCTGTCACATCCTCAAAGAATTCAATCAGACTCATGAGGCACGACCTGCCCCTCACAAAGCCAAGTTGACTATTCCTAATCAGACTATGCTTCTCCAAATGCTCATAAATCATGTCTCTAAGAAGCATCTCCAATAATTGCCCACCACTGAAGATTCAGTTAATTCATTGGCTAGTTAAACTCGTCATCTCTACAAGGACATAGGCTGCCGACAGCAGATTGCCAGAGTTCTCCAATCTGGGCCAGACTGCTGCTGGTCCTGGATGATAGAAGGTTGATTGACCAGTGGCTTCCACGGACTAGCAGCTTTCGCTGCATGACTTCATACGTCTTCTAGGCAAAGATCCTTCCTCTCCCAGGAATGAGGTCTTCAGTGTTTCTGTAGCTCTGGGTTTTTATGGGATGGGGTTCATAGCCCCATGCCCAACTGTCCTTCTTTCTCAGCCGGACTTGGGACTGTCCATAGCAAAGTTGCAGTTAGACTCACTGGTCTGTAATTCCCAGGGTTATCCCCACTCCCTCTCTTGAACAAAGGAATTACATTTAGCACCCTCCAATCATGTGGCACTGCTCTTGTAGGCAGTGATAATGTAAAAATCATTGCCAAAGGCACAGCAGTCCCTTTCCTTGCTTCTCACTGTAACTTTCCGGGGTATAATCCTTCCGGTCCTGTGGACTTACCTATCCTAATGTTTTTCAAAAGTTCTAGCATACCCACTTTATTAACATCCAGCACATGTTCCAGCACATAAGCCTGTTTCATGGTGTCCTCACAAACATCACTAAGGACCTCCCATACCTCCTCCAACTCCAAGCATGCTTTCTCTCGGGCTCTGATCAGTGTTCCCCTCACTCTGGCCATCCACCTGCTCTCCACCTGTAGAATGCTTCAGAGTTTTCCATAATCCCACTTGCCCTCGCCTTAGAATTTCCCCTTTGAGATTTCGGGTGGGAGTGAGAAGTGGTGAGAGGGAAAGCAGAGAGGCACTGCAGTGAGGGGAGAGGGGGGAAGAGCCGGGGGGGAGGGGGAAGGGTGGGGGTGATGGGGGAATGGGGACGCGTGATGGAAGAAAAGGAAAGGGGAAGGGGAGAAGGTGAAGGGGAAGTGGGAAGAGGAGATGGATGGAGAAGGGAATATATAAGATGAGAGGGTGGGCAGAGAGGGGGAAGGGGAGAAGGAGGAAAGGAGAGGGGAAGGGAGATAGGGAAGGGGAGAGAGAGAAGAGGTGGGGGAAGGGACAGATGAAGGAAAGGGAAGGGGAAGGGGTGAGGGGAAAGGAAAGGGGAGAGGGAGAGAGAGACAGAGAGGGTAGGGGAGACAGAGGGGGAGGGGAGGGAGAGAGGGGAAGCAGGAGGAGAAAGGGGAGAATGTGAAGGGAAAGGGTGGATAGGAAGGAGAAGGGGAAGAGAAAGGGGGACAAGAGGAAAGCAGGTGGGTGAAGAAGAAGGGGAAGGAGAAAGTGTGAAGGGGAGGGGTGGAAGGGGAGGGAGAAGGGGTACAGGGAAGGGGAGTAGGAGAGAGGAGAGAGGGGAAGGGAGGGGGGAGGGAGAGGGAAAGGGAGAGGGAAAGGGAGGGGGGGAAGGGAGAGGGGGAAGGGAGGGGGGAAGGGAGGGGGAAAGGGAGAGGGAAAGGGAGAGGGAAAGGGAAAGGGAAAGGGAGAGGGGAAGGGAGAGGGGAAAGGAGGGGGGAAGGGAGAGGGGGAAGGGAGGGGGAAGGGAGGGGGAAGGGGGGGAAGGGGGGAAGGGAGGGAGAAGGGAAAGGAGGGGGGAAGGGAGAGGGGGAAGGGAGAGGGGGAGGGAGGGGGAAGGGAGGGAGAAGGGAGGGGGAAGGGAGGGGAAGGAAGGGAGGGGGAAGGGAAAGGAGGGGGGAAGGGAGGGGGAAAGGGAGAGGGGGAAGGGAGAGGGGGAAGGGAGAGGGGGAGGGAGGGGGAAGGGAGGGGAAGGGTGAGGGGGAAGGGAGGGGGAAAGGGAGAGGGGGAAGGGAGGGGGAAAGGGAGAGGGGCAAGGGAGGGGGAAGGGAGAGGGGGAAGGGAGAGGGGGAGGGAGGGGGAAGGGAGGGGAAGGGAGGGGGAAAGGGAGAGGGAAAGGGAGAGGGGAAGGGTGAGGGGAAAGGAGAGGGGGAAGGGAGGGGGGAAAGGGAGGGGAAAGGGAGAGGGGGAAGGGAGGGGGGAGGGAGAGGGGGGAAGGGAGGGGGGAAGGGAGGGGGCAGGGAGGGGGAAGGGAGGGGGAAGGGAAAGGAGGGGGGAAGGGAGGGGGAAAGGGAGAGGGGGAAGGGAGGGGGAAAGGGAGAGGGGGAAGGGAGAGGGGGAAGGGAGAGGGAAGGGAGGGGGAAGGGAGGGGAAGGGAAAGGAGGGGGGAAGGGAGGGGAAGGGAAACGAGGGGGGAAGGGAGGGGGAAGGGAGGAGGAAGGGAGGGGAAGGGAGGGGGAAGGGAGGGGGGAGGGAGAGGGGGAAGGGAGAGGGAAGGGAGGGGGAAGGGAGGGGAAGGGAAAGGAGGGGGGAAGGGAGGGGAAGGGAAACGAGGGGGGAAGGGAGGGGGAAGGGAGGAGGAAGGGAGGGGAAGGGAGGGGGAAGGGAGGGGGGAGGGAGAGGGGGAAGGGGAAAGGAAGGAGAGAGAGGGAAGGAGGAGGGGGAAGATGATTGGGGAAGGAGAGAAGGGAAGGAGAGGAAGAGGAGGATGGGGAGAAGGGAGGGAGGGGGGAATGGAGGAAGGGAGGGAGGACAAAGGGGAGAGGGGAGTGGGAGATGGGTGGTGAGTGAAGAAGGGTATATGTGAAGTGAGAGGATGGGGGAAGAGGAAGGAAGAGAAGGGAGATGGGAGTGATAGAGACTGGGGAGACACAGTCCATTTGAGGGGCACAGTCACCACAACCTGGCTCACACTCACCTGGAGGAGAGAATGACAGCATCGGTCTCCCCCCATCCCGGTACTGGCAGCTGCTTCAGGCACCTCCGGCACAGACTGAACAGAGCGGGGAAGAACAGGGAGCCCAAAGCCAACTCGGTCAGCATGTCTGGAGAAGGGAAAGAGGAGTGAGTGAGGCAGTTAAACCACTCACTGTCTCCATCATCTCCTACCCATCTCTGACACTCTCTCTCCATCGCCATCACCCCCAACCCCTCCCCATCAACACAAACCCCTTCCTCCCCTACACCACTCCCCATTGTCATCAGCCCCTTCTCCCCTCCGTCAGACCCTTCCCACTTCTGTCTCTACAAATCACCCCCTGTCTCTGTCACCCCTTCCATTCCCTACACCCGTCCCCATCTCCATCTCTACAAATCCCTCCCCATCTCCATCACCCCTTCCCTGAATCTATCACCACTTCCCCATCTCTGTCAACCCCTCTCCATCTGAGACACTCCCTCCCCATCTCTGTCAACTCCTCCTTGTCTGCATCACCTTCTCCCCATCTTCGTCACCCCCCCCTCCATTCCATCACCACCTCCCTATCTCCATCACCCCCTCCCTATCTCCATCACCCCCTCTGTCCTGGACACTGCCCTCCCAACACCACTACCCCTCACTATCTCCATCAACCCCTCTCTGTCTCTGTCAACCACTTCCTCCCCTACACATTCCCCATTTCCGTCATCCCTTCCCTCCCCATGCCTCTCTCTGTCTCTGTGACCCCTTTGGCCCTGACGGTTAATGTGAGAGGTTTGACAATCTGTGCAGACCCTCGGCCACAACAGACAACCCCAGTGGATCTGGGAGCAGGTGAGAAATGGAGATCATGTGGAGACCTCTTCCCCTCCAACTTTGGCTCAGAACCCTAGAGTCATCTGTTTAACATCTGCATCTTGGTAAAAGTGAGTAGAGCTCCCTCTCACCCCCGTCTCCTTTCTCTCTCTCTCTCTCTCTCTCTCTCTCTCTCTCTCTGGGATTCACTCACCTCTGTTTCTCCCTCTCGCTTTCTGACTCTCTCTGTCTCTCGTTCTCTCCTTCTTTCTCTTGTCTCACTGTATCTTTCCCTGTCTCTCTCTCCATCTCTATTGCTCCCTATCTGTTTCTTTCTCCCCATCTCACTCTATGTCTCTTCCTGTCTCTTTCTCACTCCATCTCTCTATTGCCCTCTCTATCCATCTCCATCTCTCTCTCTCTCTCCAAATGCAGTTCATAGTCTGACCACAGCCGCACTCCTCAACAACCTCTCGCAGAATCTGATGTAACTCCCCTGCACGTTCACCCTGCCATGTACAGAAACTGCTCTGGAGGGAGGGGGACATGCAGTGAAGAGTGATAGAGAGAGGTGGGAATGAGGAGGAAGTGGGGAGAGGGAGACAGAAATGGAAGAGCAGAGGGAAGGGGACAGGGTGTGAGAGAGGAGGAAGGAGAGGAGGGAGGGGGACAGAGGGAAAGGAAGGAAGAGGGGAAGAGAGGTGAGGAGAGAGGAGGAGGGGGAAAGTGGGAAGAGGAAGACAGGAAGATGAGAGAAATGGGATGGGGCAATAAAGAGGGTATGGAGGGCAAGAAGGTGAGGTAAAGAGTTTGGTTAGAGTGAGGGAGAGAGAAAGGTGAGTGAGGTCAGAAAATGGGGAGGAAAGAGATTGAGAAGAGGCAGAAGACGGGGAGAGAATGCAGAAAAAGGGTGGACAGGGTGGGAGAAGAGTTAGAGACAGGGACAGAGTGGTGGAGAGAGGTGTGGGGAAGAGAGGGAGGCAGAACAATGGAGGGGAAGAAAGAAGGAGAAGGGGAGAGAGGGAAAGAGAAGAGAGAGTAAGGGAGAGAGGGGGTAGAGTGGGAAGAAAGAGGAAGGTGGGACTGGGGTTACAAATGGGGATTAGAGGAGAAAGAAGGAGAGAGGGAGGGTTGAGTGGCGAGAAGGAAGGGGTGAGAGGGTGTGAGAGACAAAGGGGTGGGGAGAGTGGTTGAGAAAGTGGAAGGAAGGTGGAGAATGTGGGATAGAGTGTGGAGGAGGAGAGAGAGAGTGGGAGAAAAAGAATGGAGAAAGAGGAGAGAGGGGACAGAGAGAGGGAGAAGATAGGGGGAAGAGAGGAGGAGAGAGGGAACAGAGAGAGGGAGAAGATAGGGGGAAGAGAGGAGGAGAGAGAATAGCGAAAGAGGAGGAGAGAGATGTGGCAAGGGAAACAGAGATAGGGGGAGAGAGAGGAGGGAAGAGGAGGAGAGAGAGGTGGAGAGGGGGACAGAGAGAGGGGAAGAGAGGAGGAGAGAGAATGGCGAAAGAGGAGGAGAGAGAGGTGGAGAGGGGGACAGAGAGAGGGGGAAGAGAGGATGACAGAGAATGGTGAAAGAGGAGGAGAGAGAGGTGGAGAGGGGGACAGAGAGAGGGGAAGAGAGGGGGAAGAGAGGAGGAGAGAGAATGGCGAAAGAGGAGGAGAGAGATGTGGCAAGGGGAACAGAGATAGGGGGAGAGAGAGGGGGAAGAGGAGGAGAGAGAGGTGGAGAGGGGGAAGAGAGGAGGACAGAGAATGGTGAAAGAGAAGGAGGGAGAGGTGGAGAGGGGGACAGAGAGAGGGGGAAGAGGGGGTGAAGAGAGAAGGACAGAGAATGGTGAAAGAGGAGGAGAGAGAGGTGGAGAGGGGGACAGAGAAAGAGAGGGGGAGAGGAGGAGGAGAGCGAAGGGGAGATGGATGAAGAGAGAGGGTTGAAGATTAGGCCCGGTCATTATCAGTGGGAAAGGAAAGGGGATGGAGGCAGACAAAAGAAATTAACAAGATGGAAGATGGGAAGAGAGAGAGAGAGAGAGAGAGTCAGAGAGACAGAGACAGAAAGACAGAGAGAGAGAGAGAGAGAGAGAAGGAAGGACGCAGTGAATAAATAGATGAAGAGAAATGGGGAGGGAGCAGGAGAGACTGGAGGGGGAAGGGTCAAAATGAGATGGGGTGGGAGGGAGGCAGAGGGGTGATGGACAGACAGGGAGAGACAGTGACAGAGAAATGGACAGCGACAGAGATGGAGAACGAGACAGAGAGAGTCTCTCTCTGCCTGGCCCTCTCACTCACACTCTCTCTCTTGCTCTCTCTGTCTCTCTCTCTCTCTCTCTCTCCTCCCACTGACTCACTGTCAAGATATACATGATATTGTGTGTGATCTTACCCACACGAAGCTGAATGCCCCCCCCGGCTCAGTGCATACCGAGTGCCTGTGTACGAGAGCAGCGAGATCAGTGACTGGTGGGCGATGGGAGTGGATCGAGGTAGAGAGAGAGAGAGAGAGAGAGAGACAGAGAGAGAGAGAGGCAGAGGGAGAGAGAGAGTGTGCTTAAGAGGCTGTCCCGGTGTTTGGCTCTGCAGCAGATTACCCGAGATTAAAATGCTGCCACTCAGCTGTTTATGCGAACAGGGCCAGGATATGGATCAGCGTGACATTGCTTCAAGGGTGACGTGGTTCCAAATCCCTGGGATTACTTCCCATGGTCTGCCCCCACCCCCCTTCCTCTCCCCACCTCCCTCAGGGCCTGAGAGCATCTGTCCTGGAGGTGGCTGGGGAGAGGGGATGGAAAATCAGCTGTGTGTCTGTCTCTCTCTGTGTTTTGTTGTGTGTGTTTATGTGTGTACATGTCTGTGTTTATATGTACTGTATATCCGTGTTTGTCTCTGTGTATTGTCGTATGTGTGTGTCTGTGTTTATGTGTGTACATGTCTGTGGTTATATGTATATCCCTATATCTGTCTGTTTTGTTGTGTGTGTGTGTTTATGTGTATATCTGTGTGTGTTGTGTATGTGTCACTGTTTATGTGTACATATGCCTGTCTTTCTGTTTTTGTTGTATCTGTGGTTGTTATGTGAATCTATATGTATGTTGTGCCTGCATGTCAGTGTTCATGCGTACAGTTACATTGCATCTGTGTGTCACTGATAATGTGTGTGTCTACGTTATGTTTGTGTGTCTGTATACGTCCCGTGTTTTTGTGTCTGTCAGTATTTATGTTTGTGTATATGTTGCTGTGTGTCATGCATGTGTCTATCTGGATATAAGTCTGTGTCTGTTATCTGTTTTTCTGTATCTGTGTTGTGTTGGTGTGTGATGAGGGTGACAAAAGTCACAGCAATGAGTGGCTACGTGTGAAAAAATGGGTACTTGTCAATTTCAGAATGTGTGTGCACAGCTGGTAAATGTATGTGAATGTGCAAATGTATGTTCTGAGTGTGTAAAGCCATATACGTATCTGTAACACACATCAAAGTTGCTGGTGAACGCAGCAGGCCAGGCAGCATCTCTAGGAAGAGGTACAGTTGACGTTTCGGGCCGAGGCCCTTCGTCAGGACTAACTGAAAGAAGAGCTAGTAAGAGATTTGAAAGTGGGAGGGGGAGGGGGAGATCCAAAATGATAGGAGAAGACAGGAGTGGGAGGGATGGAGCCAAGAGCTGGACAGGTGATTGGCAAAAGGGATATGAGAGGATCATGGGACAGAAGATCCGGGGAGAAAGACGGGGGGGGGGGGACCCAGAGGATGGGCAAGGAGTATAGTCAGAGGGACAGAGGGAGAAAAAGGAGAGAGAGAAAAAGAATGTGTGTATATAAATAAATAACGGATGGGGTACGAGGGGGAGGTGGGGCATACGTGCAACTCAATTCAAGTCGTTTATTGTCATTTAACTACATACAATGAGACAACGTTTCCCCAAACCAGGGTGTAAGGCACAGTAGTACAAATAACACACATAACACATAATAACTTATGAAGGTAAGAATAAAATCTACAGATGAATCACACATAAATAACAAACTAAAGTGCAATAATGTTAAATATTGTAAGGTACAGGTACAGAACAGATTAACCAGTGACAGTTCTAAGATGAGGCGGCAGGGAGTTCAGAAGCCTATTGGCCTGGGAGACGAAACTGGTTCTCATCCTGATCATTCTTGTTTTTTCGTCTCCTGCCTGATGGTAGAAAGTCAGAGGATGCTGGGTGGGTGGCTGGGATCCTAATTAATACTAAGAGCTCTGTGTATGCATGCTCCTGGTAAATGTCCTCGATGGGTGGTAGGGAGACCCCTGTGATCCTCTCAGCTGTTATCACAGTCCTCTGTAGGGGCTTCTGGTCCGATGTTCTGATGATCCCAGACCAGATGGAGATGCAACTTGTCAGGATGCTCTCAATGGTGCTCCTGTACACGCAGTAAAGATGGTGGTGGGGGGACCTCACTGCCTCAATCTTAGAAACACAGGAAACCTACAGCACAGTACAGGCCCTTCAGCCCACAAAGCTGTGCTGAACATGTCCCTACCTTAGAACTACCAAGGATTACCCACAGCCCTCTATTTTTCTAAGCTCCATGTGTCCATCCAGGAGTCTCTTAAAAGACCCTATCATTTCCACCTCCACCACCGCCGCCGGCAGCCCACTCCACACACTCACCACTCTCTGTGTAAAAAACATCTCCTCTATACCTGCTCCCAAGCACCTTAAAACTATGCCCTCTTGTGCTAGTCATTTCAGCCCTGGGAAAAAGCCTCTGACTATCCACATGATCAATGCCTCTCATTATCTTATACACCTCTATCAGGTCACACCTCAACCTCCTTCACTCCCAGGGTAAAAGGACGAGTTCACTCAACCTATTCTCATAAGGCATGCTCCCCAATCCAGGCAACATCCTTGTAAATCTCCTCTGCACCCTTTCTATGGTTTCCATGTCTTTCCTATAGTGAAGCGACCAGAACTGAGCACAGTACTCCAAGTGGGGCCTGACCAGGGTCCTATATACCCGCAACATGATCTCTTGACTCTTAAACTCAATCCCATGATTGATGAAGGCCAATGCACCGTATGCCTTCTTAACCACAGAGTCAACCTGCGTAGCAGCTTTGAGTATCCTAAGGACTTGGACCCCAAGATCCCTCTGATCCTCCACACTGCCAAGAGTCTTACCATTAATACTATATTCTGCCATCATATTTGACCTACCAAAATGAACCACCTCACACTTATCAGGGTTGAACTCCATCTGCTATTTCTCAGCCCAGTTTTGCATCCTATCAAGATCCCGCTGTAACCTCTGACAGCCCTCCACACTATCCACAACACCCCCAACCTTTGTGTCATCAGCAAATTTACTAACTCATCCCGCCACTTCTTGGGTCCCAGAACCGATCCCTGTTTCAAGAAGGCCGATTGATGACCTTTGAGAAATTAGTAACTAAATATTCTCTTTCATACTCACACTTTTTGCAATATCTTCAGGTCAGACATTTCTTACAAGAATATTTAAGTAATTTTCCTTATATACAAGATTCCGACCTGTTAGACATTATTTTAAGAATGAATCCTTTAGTGAAAGGTTTTATTGGGAAAATTTATAATTTACTATTACAACAGGATAATTATCCTTTACCTAAGATTAAGCAAGATTGAGAAAGAGAGTTTAACATGACCTTGATAACAGAGGATTGGTTGTGAATTTTGAAGTTGTTAACTTTTCTCCAATTTGCGCCAGTCACTCTCTAATTCAATTTAAAATTGTACATCGTTTGACAAAGGAGACACTATCTAAAATATTTCCTAATGTTAATGGTCAGTGTGATAGATGTAAAACTGAGACGGCTACATTGACACATATGTTTTGGTCGTGTTCTGTATTGAAGCAGTTTTGGAAATCTATTTTTTCTGCAATTTCTAAAGCTTTAAAAATTAATTTACAACCTAATAAATTGACAGTTTTGTTTGGTATAATTCCTCAATATATTCATGGTATTTCTATATCAGACCAACGTGTAATTGCATTTGTCACATTATTGGCCAGAAGGGCTATTTTGTTGAAATGGAAAGATGTCTCTGCTCCCACTTTGATACAATGGTTCTCTCAGGTGATGTTATGTCTTATTTTGGAAAAAATCAGAAGTTGAACTTCTGATCCTCAATTTGACTTTGAGAAAATGTGGGGCTCTTTTGCCTGCTACTATCATTTGATTTGATTTAATTAAGATGGTCCCCTTCTGATTCTTGGGTAAATGGATTTGGTTGACAGATTGATGTTTTTGTTATGGAAGCTTGCGTGGCGTATGGCTCCAGGTTTGTGCTCCCAATGAGCTTTTTTTCCTCGTTTTACTTTGTTAGTGGGGGGGGGTGTTGCTTTAGTTAGTAGGGTTCTTTTTTCCTTCTTTCTTTTTTCCAAAAAAAAATAGCTTTAACATTTTGTTTTTTTTATTATTATTGATATACTTTTAGCTTGGTTGATAGTTTAACTCTTATTATACATATTGATATGTTGACTTGATTATTTTAATGTATTTTTGTTGTAGATTTTCAATAATAATTAATAAAAAGACTTAACAATGAAAATGAAAATACTATATTCTGCCATCATATTTGACCTACCAAATTGAACCACCTCACACTTATCTGGGTTGAACTCCATCTGCCACTTCTCAGGCCAGTTTTGCATCCTATCAATGTCTCACTGTAACCTCTGACAGCCCTCCACACTATCCACAACACCCCCAACCTTTGTGTCATCAGCAAATTTACTAACCCATCCCTGCACTTCCTCATCCAGGTCATTTATAAAAATCATGAAGAGTAGGGGTCCCAGAACAGATCCCTGAGGCACACCACTGGTGATGGACCTCCATGCAGAATATGACCCGTCTACAACCACTCTTTGCCTTCTGTGGGCAAGCCAGTGCTGGATCCACAAAGCAATGTCCCCTTGGATCCCATGCCTCCTTACTTTCTCAATAAGCCTTGCATAAGGTACCTTGTCAAATGCCTTGCTGAAATCCATATACACTACATCTACTGCTCTTCCTTCATCAATGTGTTTAGTCACATCCTCAATAAATTCAATCAGGCTTGTAAGGCATGACCTGCCTTTGACAAAGCCATGCTGACTATTCCTAATCATATTATACCTCTCCAAATTTCATAAATCCTACCTCTCAGGATCTTCTCCATCAACTTACCAACCACTGAAGTAAGACTCACTGGTCTATAATTTCCTGGGCTATCCCTACTCCCTTTCTTGAATAAGGCAACAACATCCGCAATCCTTCGGAACCTCTCCCATCCTCATTGATGATGCAAAGATTATCACCAGAGGCTTCCCACAGTAGCCTGGGGTACATCCCATCCGGTCCCGGTGACTTATCCAACTTGATGCTTTCAAAAAGCTCCAGCACATCCTCTTCCTTATATCTACATGCTCAAGCTTTTCAGTCCGCTGTAAGTCATCCCTACAATTGCCAAGATCTTTTTCTGTAGTGAATACGGAAGCAAAGTATTCATTAAGTACCTCTGCCATCTCCTCCGGTTCCATACACACTTTTCCATTGTCACACTTGATTGGTCCTATTCTCTCACATCTTCTCCTCTTGCTCTTCACATACTTGTAGAATGCCTGGGGGTTTTCCTTAATCCTGTCCGCCAAGGCCTTCTCATGGCCCCTTCTGGCTCTCCTAATTTCATTCTTAAACTCCTTCCTGCTAGCCTTATAACCTTCTACAGTGGTCCCCAGCCTCCAGGCCACGGACCGACACATTGCTGCGAAGAATGCAGCGGTGCAGCGGTAGTCGGGACGCACCCGGTACATCTTTAAGAAAAAAGCTGAAATAAACAAGCTAATTAATTAGGTGCCGCCCGGCACGTAAATGTCGGCCCAGATCAGAGGTGACGCAATCGGCACACCTTTCCAGAATCTGTCTCCCCATCTGCTCCTCGATGTTCCTGTTACTATTGGGTGGTCTATAAACAGCACCCAGTGGAGTTATTGACCCCTTCCTGTTCCTAACTTCCACCTACAGAGATTCCGTAGACAATCCAGGCCGACTAGGGGTAATGCCATACTAAATCTAGTATTAGGTAACGAACCGGGTCAGGTCACAGATCTCTCAGTGGGTGAGCATCTGGGGAACAGTGACCACCGCTCCCTGGCCTTTAGCATTATTATGGAAAAGGATAGAATCAGGAGAGGAAAATTTTTAATTGGGGAAGGGCAAATTATGAGGCTATAAGGCTAGAACTTGCAGGTGTGAATTGGGATGATGTTTTTGCAGGGAAATGTACTATGGATATGTGGTCGATGTTTAGAGATCTCTTGCGGGATGTAACGGATAAATTTGTCCCGGTGAGGAAGATAAAGAATGGTAGGGTGAAGGAAGCATGGGTGACAAGTGAGGTGGAAAATCTAGTCAGGTGGAAGAAGGCAGCATACATGACGTTTAGGATGCAAGGATCAGATGGGTCTATTGAGGATTATAGGGAAGAAAGAAAGCAGCTTAAGAAGGGGCTGAGAAGAGCAAGAAGGGGGCACGAGAAAGCCTTGGCGAGAAGGGTAAAGGAAAATCCCAAGGCATTCTTCAATTATGTGATGAACAAAAGGATGACAGGAGTGAAGGAAGGACCAATTAGAGATAAATTGTGGGGGCCCTGGCAGAAATATTTAAAATGCCGCTGTCTACGGGTGAAGTGCCGGAGGATTGGAGAGTGGCTCATGTTGTTCCGTTGTTTAAAAAAGGATCGAAAAGTAATCCGGGAAATTATAGGCCGGTGAGCTTAACGTCGGTAGTAGGTAAGTTATTGGAGGGAGTACTAAGAGACAGAATCTACAAGCATTTGGATAGACAGGGGCTTATTAGGGAGAGTCAACATGGCTTTGTGCGTGGTAGGTCATGTTTGACCAATCTGTTGGAGTTTTTCGAGGAGGTTACCAGGAAAGTGGATGAAGGGAAGGCAGTGGATATTGTCTACATAGACTTCAGTAAGGCCTTTGACAAGGTCCCGCATGGGAGGTTATTTAGGAAAATTCAGTCGCTAGGTATACTTGGAGAGGTGGTAAATTGGATTAGACATTGGCTCGATGGAAGAAACCAGAGAGTGGTGGTAGAGAATTGCTTCTCTGAGTAGAGGCCTGTGACTAGTGGTGTGCCACAGGGATCAGTGCTGGGTCCATTGTTATTTGTCATCTATATCAATGATCTGGATGATAATGTGGTAAATTGGATCAGCAAGTTTGCTGATGTTACAAAGATTGGAGGTGTAGTAGACAGTGAGAAAGGTATTCAGAGCCTGCAGAGGGACTTGGACCAGCTGGAAAAATGGGCTGAAAAATGGCAGATGGAGTTTAATACTGACAAATGTGAGGTATTGCACGTTGGAAGGACAAACCAACGTAGAACATATAGGGTTAATGGTAAGGCACTGAGGAGTGCAGTGGAACAGAGGGATCTGGGAATACAGATACAAAATTCCCTAAAAGTGTCGTCACAGGTAGATAGGGTCGTAAAGAGAGCTTTTGGTACATTGGCCTTTATTAATCGAAGTATTGAGTATAAGAGCTGGAATGTTATGATGAGGTTGTGTAAGGCATTGGTGAGGCCGAATCTGGAGTATTGTGTTCAGTTTTGGTCACCAAATTACAGGAAGGATATAAATAAGGTTGAAAGAGTGCAGAGAAGGTTTACAAGGATGTTGTCGGGACTTGAGAAACTCAGTTACAGAGAAAGGTTGAATAGGTTAGGACTTTATTCCCTGGAGCATAGAAGAATGAGGGGAGATTTGATAGAGGTATATAAAATTATGATGGGTATAGATAGAGTGAATGCAAGCAGGCTTTTTCCACTGAGGCAAGGGGAGAAAAAAACCAGAGGACATGGGTTAAGGGTGAGGGGGGAAAAGTTTAAAGGGAACATTAGAGGGGACTTCTTCACACAGAGAGTGGTGGGAGTATGGAATGACCTGCCAGACGAGGTGGTAAATGCGGGTTCTTTTTTAACATTTAAGAATAAATTGGACAGATACATGGATGGGAGGTGTATGGAGGGATATGGTCCGTGTGCAGGTCAGTGGGACTAGGCAGAAAATGGTTCGGCACAGCCAAGAAGGGCCAAAGGGCCTGTTTCTGTGCTGTAGTTTCTATGGTTCTATAAAGGTGGGAAGATGTGCCTGGAGGCTGTGGAAGTGAGCGAGGTCCTCAATGAATACTTCTCTTTGGTATTCACCAATGAGAGGGAACTTGATGATGGTGAGGACAATATGAGTGAGGTTGATGTTCTGGAGCACGTTGATATTAAGGGAGAGGAGGTGTTGGAGTTGTTAAAATACATTAGGACGGATAAGTCCCCAGGGCCTGACGGAATATTCCCCAGGCTGCTCCACGAGGCGAGAAGAGATTGCTGAGCCTCTGGCTAGGATCTTTATGTCCTCGTTGTCCACGGGAATGGTACCGGAGGATTGGAGGGAGGCGAATGTTGTCCCCTTGTTCAAAAAAGGTAGTAGGGATAGTCTGGGTAATTATAGACCAGTGATCCTTACATCTGTGGTGAGAAAGCTGCTGGAAATAGGATAGGATCTATGGGCATTTAGAGAATCATGGTCTGATCAGGGACAGTCAGCATGGCTTTACTCTTTGAAGTGAAGGAGGATGAGAGGAGACATGATAGAGGTGTACAAGATAATAAGAGGAATAGATAGAGTGGATAGCCAGCGCCTCTTCCCCAGGGCACCACTGCTCAATACAAGAGGACATGGCTTTAAGGTAAGGGGTGGGAAGTTCAAGGGGGATATTAGAGGAAGGTTTTTTCACTCAGAGAGTGGCTGGTGCGTGGAATGCACTGCCTGAGTCAGTGGTGGAGGCAGGGACACCACTAGTCACAATCCTCCAATCTGAATGTACTCCCTCCACCACGACCCTCTGCCTTCTGCAGGCAAGGCAATACACTAGACAGGTATATGGAGGAATTTAAGGTGGGGGGGTTATATGGGAGGCAGGGTTTGAGGGTCGGCACAACTTTATGGGCTGAAGGGCCTGTAATGTGCTGTACTATTCTATGTTCTATGTAATCCCTCCATGTCTTCCTCCTTTTCTGCAGCCATGACACTATCTCTGATCAACAGTGCCACGCCCCCACCTCTTCTGCCTCCCTCCCTGTCCTTTCTGAAACATCTGAAGCCTGGCACTCGAAGTAACCATTCCTGCCCCTGAGCCATCCAAGTCTTGTAACATCATCTGGAAATACTGCAGTTCTGGGTGTAATTACAGAAATATTTTCAGGACTTGAGAGACTGAGTTATGGAGATGGTTGGGTAGGTTGCAACTTTATTTCTTGGAGCGTAGGAGACCGAGGTGTATAAAACCATGAGGGGCACAGATAGGGTGAAGGTGCAGTCTTTTTCCCCAGGGTTGGGGAATCAAGAACCAGAGGGCAGAGGTTTAAGAGGAGAAAGAGATTTAATAGGGACCTGACGGGCAACATTTTCACCCAGGGGGTGGTCTGTACATGGAATGAGCTGCCAGAGGCAGATACATTAACAAAATTTAAAAGACACTTGCACAGATGAGTGGATGAGAAAGAGAGAGACGGGCTAAACGTGGGCAAATGGGATGAGCTCAGATGGGAATCATCGCCAGCATGGAGTGGCTGGGCCAAAGGGCCTGTTTCCGGCAATGTGACTCTCTGACTCCTTAACCACTGAGGACATCTTCAAGAGGCAAAGTGGCATCCATCAGTAAGGACCCTCATCACCCTGGACATGCCCTCATCTAATTGCTATCATCAGGGAGAAGGGACAGGGGCCTGAGGCCCCACACTTGATGATGCAAGAACAGCTTCTTCCCCTGTACCATCAGAATTCTGAATGGTCCAGGAACCATGATCACAGAAACATAGAAAACCTACAGCTCAATACAGGCCCTTTGGCCCACAATGCTGTGCTGAACATTTACTTACTTAGAAATTACTTAGGGTTACTCATAGCCCTCTATTTTTCTTAGCTCCATGTACCTGTCCAGGAGTCTCTTAAAAGACCCTATCATATCCGCCTCCACCACCGTTGCCGGCAGCCCATTCCACGCACTCACCACTCTCTGCGTAAAAAACTTACCCCAGACATCTCCTTGGTACCTACTTCCAAGCACCTTAAAACTTTGCCCTCTCGTTAGCCGTTTCAGCTCTGGGAAAAAGCCTCTGACTATCTACACAATCTCTCATCGTCTTATACATCTCTATCAGGTCACCTCTCATCCTCTGCCGCTCCAAGGAGAAAAGGCCGAGTTCACTCAACCTATTTTCATAAGGCATGCTCCCCAATCCAGGCAACATCCTTGTAAGTCTCCTCTGCATCCTTTCTGTGGTTTCCACATCCAGTTTCCACACTACCTCACTATTCCCTTTTGTCTGCATTATTCACTAATTTTTGCAATTTATAGTAACTTTATACCGGCCTTTTCTCCTTGGATATGTTTCTATCTTTGCACTGTACTACTGCCATAGAATAACAGATTTCACACCATAGAAGTCATTGATAATAATTTGATCCCATGTTTAAAATGGGCTGGGACACATACAGAGAAATATAGAATGGTAATGAGGCAGAAATGTTTGATGGCTCTGGGCCTGTACTTGCTGGAGTTTAGGAGAATGGGGATGAGGGTGGATCTTATTGAAGTCTCTAGAATATTGAAAGGCCTATATAGAGTGAAGGTATAGAGAATGTTTTTATCAGTGGAAGAGTCCAGGACCAGATGACATAGCCTCAGAATAGTAAAATATCCCTTTAGAACAGAGATGAGGTAGAATCTCTTTAGCCAGATAATGATGAATCTGTAGAATTCATTACCACAGACTGCTGTAGAGGGCAAGTGATTGAGCATATTTAAAACAGAGGTAGGTAGGTCCTTGATTAGTAAGGGTGTCAAAGGTTATTGGGAGAAGGCAAGAGAATGGTGTTGAGAGGGATAATAGATGATTCTTGGTTGAATGGCCTCATTCTACTCCTCTGTCTTGTGGTCTAAAGCAGGGGTTCCCAATCTGGGGTCCACAGACTCCTTGTTTAAGGATATTGTTCCATGGCATAAAAAATGTTTGGGAACCCCTGGACTAAAGAATAGCAATGAACAGAAAGACACTGGGATCCAAGTCCACAACTCCCTGAAAGTGGGAACACAGGTTGCTTGGGAGGTAAAGAAGCCATATGGCATAGTTGCCATACGGCAGACTGGAAGGCATAGGCGGTGGTGTGGTTCTGTTGGTAAGAGATGGAATTACATCTTTAGAGAGAGGTGACATAGGGTCAAAGAATGTTGAATATTTGTGGGTGGAATTAACAAACTGCAAGAGTAAAAAAAAACTATTATGGGAATCATATGTATAGACCTCCAAACAGTAGCCAAATGTGGGGTTGAGATTGCAAAGGGAGCTGGAAAGGACATGTAATAAGGGTAATGACACAATTATAATGGGAGGACTTCAATATGCAAGGGGATTGTGAAAGTCAGGTTGGTATCAGATCGTAACAGAGGGAATTTGTTGAATGCCTATGAGATGGCTTTTCAGAGCAGCTTGTGCTTGAGCCTATTCGGGGAAAGGCTATCTTAGATTGGGTGTTGTATTATAATCCAGATCTTATTAACATATACAAAATGTTGGAGGAACTCAGCAGGCCAGGCAGCATCTAAAAAGCATCAAAAAAGGTACAGACAACATTTCAGGCCGATCTTATTAGGGAGCTTAAAGGAACCCTTAGGAGGCAGTGATCATAATGTGATTGAAGTCATACTGCAATTTGCAAGGGAGAAGCTCACATGTATCTGTATCGCAATGGAATAATGGGAATTACATAGGCATGAGAGAAGAGCTGCCAAGGTGGATTGGAGGAGGATACAGGCAGGGATGACGGCAGAGCAGAGATGGCGAAGTTTCTGGGAATCGTTCACAAGGTGCAGGATAGATATGTCCCACAGAGAAAAAGGTTCTCAAATGGCAGGGGTAGGCAACCATGATGGACAAGGGAAATTAAGGACCGAATAAGAGCCAAGCAAAGGGCATATAAGGTAGCAAAAGTGAGTGGGAAGTTGGATGATTGGGAAGCTTTTAAAATCCAACAGAAGGCAACTAAAAAAGCTCTAAGAAGGGAAAAGATGAAATATGAGGGCAAACCCACCAATAATATAAAGCAGGACACTAAAAGTTTTTTCAGTTGTATGAAGTGTAAAAGGGAAGTGAAAGTTGATATTGGATCAATGGAAATGATGCTGGTGAGGTAATAATGAGGGACAAAGAAATGACAGATGAACTTAATGGGTACTTTGGATGCGATGGGAGGTGAGAACCTCAACACAATAGCTATCTCTAAAGAGGTAGTGCTGAGCAAACTTGTGGGCCTGAAGACAGATAAGTCGCCTGGTCTTGATGGGATGCATTCCACAGTACTGAAAAAAATGGCAGAAGTTATGGTAAAGGCTTTGGTAATAATAATTCAAAATTCTCTGGACTCTGGGCAGGTTCAGGTGGATTGGAAGATGGCGAATGTCACGCCACTGTTCAAAAAAGCATGTAGGCAAAAGGCAGGTAACTATAGGCCAGTTAGTTTCCCTGTAGTTGGGAAAATGCCTGAAGCTATCATTAGAGAAGAAATAGCGAGGCTTCTGGAAAAAAATGGGTCCATCAGGCAGACGCAGCATGGATTCAGCAAAGGCAGGTCCTGTTGACAAACTTATTGGAGTTCTTTGAGGATATAACCAGCGCAGTGGATAGAGGGGAACAGATGGAAGTTATTTACTTGGATTCCCAGAAGTTGTTTGATAAGGTGCTACACATGAGGCAGCTTAATAAGATAAAATCCTATGGTGTTACAGGAAAAATACTTCTTTAATTGTTGGCGTGTGGCCAAGTGGTTAAGGCGTTCATCTAGTGATCTGAAGGTCGCTAGTTCGAGCCTTGGCTGAGGCAGCGCATTGTGTCCTTGAGCAAGGCACTTAACCACATATTGCTCTGCGACGACACTGGTGCCAAGCTGTATGGGTCCTAATGCCCTTCCCTTGGACAACATCGGTGTCGTAGAGAGGGGAGACTTGCAGCATGGGCAACTGCTGGTCTTCCATACAACCTTGCCTAGGCCTGTGCCCTGGAAACCTTCCAAGGTGCAAATCCATGGTCTCATGAGGCTAATGGATGCCTAAATTTACTGGAATGGATAGAGGAATGGCTGACAGGCAGGAGGCAGCAAGTGGGAATAAAAGAGGCCTTTTCTGGTTGGCTGTCCCTGACTACTGCTGTTGCTCAGGGCTCAGTATAGAACTGCTACTTTTCACATTGTTTGTCAATTATTTAGATAGTGAAATTGATGGCTTTGTGGCAAAGCTTGAGGATGATACAAAGATAGCTTGAGCAGTAGATAGTGCAGAGAAAGCAATGCGATTGCAGCGGACTTAGACAAATTGGAAGAACGGGCAAAAAAGTGGCAGATAGAATATAGTGTTAGAAAATGTATGATAATACATTCTGGTAAAAGTAACCATAGTGTGGATTATTATTTAAATAGGGAAAAGGTCAAACATCAGAGGTTCAGAGGGATTTAGGAGTCCTTGTGCAAGACTCCCAGAAGGTTAATTTACAGGTTGAGTCTGTGGTAAAGAAGGCAAATGCAATGTTGGCATTTATTTCAAGGAGAATAGAATATAAAAGCAAGGAGATAATGCTGAGCAACACACACAAATTGCTGGAGGAACTCAACAAACCAGGCAGCATCTATGGAAAAGAATACAGTCGACATTTTGGGCTGAGACCCTTCAGCAGATACAGAACTACAGGGCACAGCCTCAAAATTGAGAGACAACCTTTTAGAACAGAAGTAAGGAGATTTTTTTTTAACCAGAGAGTAGTGAATCTGTGGAACGTTCTGCCACAGGTCCTGCTGAAGGGTCTCAGCCTGAAATGTCAACTGTACTCTTTTCCATAGATGCTGCCTAACCTGCTGAGTTTGTTCTGCATTTTGTGTGTGTTGCTTGGATTTCCAGCATCTGCAGATTTTCTCTTGTTTGAGATAACACTGAGCTTTTGTAAGATACTAGTCAGGCCGCACTTGGAGTGTTGTCGACATTTTTGGGCCCCATATCACACAAAGGATGTGTTGTCATTAGAGAAAATCCAGAGTAGGTTCATGAGATTCCGGGAATGAAAGGGTTAACATACGAAGAGTGTTAGGCAGCTTTGGGCCTGTACTGGAATTTATTAGAACACAGGGGATCTCATTAAAACCAACCTAAAGTTAAAAGGGCTAAATAGGGTGGATGCGGAGAGGATGTTTCCTATGGTGGAGGTATCCAGAACTACAGGGCACAGCCTCAAGATTGAGGGACAACCATTTAGAACAGAGGTAAGGAGGATTTTTTTGAGCCAGAGAGTAGTGAATCTGTGGAATGTTCTGCTACAGACTGCGGTGAAGGCCATATCCGTGCATATATTTAAGGCGAAAGTTGATATTTTCCTGATCAGTCAGGGCTTCAAAGGATATGGCGAGAAGGCAGGTGTATGGGACCAGCCATGATGGGATGGTGGAGAGACTTGATGGGCTGAATGGCCTAATTCTGCTTTCATTGGACAGCTCATTGAGTCTAGGGGTTGGGCCTTGATTATATTTCAAAAATATGAAACATCCCTGCATTCGGATTGTTGTATGAAGTTCTGGTCACCCGACTACAGGAATGATATGGAGGCTTTGGAAAGAGTGCAGAAGAGCTTCATCAGGATGCTTTCTGCATTAGAGGGATGAGTTATACGGAGAAGGTGGGAAATGATTCACAGGGTAGTACATGGTGACATACAGTAAATGGACTTTAATAATAAATTTACTTTGAACTTTGAAGACTGGAGTTGTTTTCTCTGGAGCAGCGGAGGCTAACAGGAGACTAAATAGAGGTTTATAAGTTTGGATAGTCTCTGCATAGAGGTATCAACAAGAGGGTACGGTTTCAGGGATGAAATGGGGAAGGTTTCCCCACACAGAGAGTTAGTGATAACCAGAAAGTGATGCCAGCGGAGCTGTTGGCATCAAAGCTAGTCACTGATTTTAACAGTGACAAGATATGCACCAAGGCAGGCAACAAGGAGGTCTTACTGCGGACAAGTGGGATTGATGTATGGGATTGAGGTTTGGTGTAGATATTACAGGCAAAAGTACAACTGTACAACTACCATCTGTACACCCCATATCTCTTTCACACATATCAAAACCACCTGAAATCGCTCCATCCAACCAATACTACCCAATTAAACAACATCAATAATTAGCAAAATCACACAATCTGCACTGCCCGATGTCACATCATCAGCATTACCCGATCTCACGACATCAACAACCCCCAATGTCACTATCTACACTACCCAATATCAAACCATCAGCTTTACCTGATTTCACACCATCAACACTACCCAGTCTCAAACCATCAACATGATCTGATTTCACAACATTGACACTGTCAGATCTCACACCATCGACACTACCCGATGTCACAGCATCAACACTGTCCAATCTCACACCATCAATGCTACCTGATCACACACTATTAACACTACCCAATCTCACACCATCAATAAAGACCAATCTCACACAATCGGCAGTGTCCGATCTCACTCTGTCAGCATTCTCTGATTTCACACCGTTAATGCTCTCTCGATCACACACCATCAACACTGCCCAAATTCACATCATCAACACTGCCCAATCTCACACCATCAACACCGTCCAATCTCATATCATCAACACTGCCTGATCACACACCATCAACACTATCTCTATCTCACCCATCAACAGTATACAATCTCACTCCATTCAACACTGACCAATTTCACACTATCAACACTGTCCAGTCTCACACCATCAACACTGTTCAATCTCACACCATCAACACTGTTCAATCTCACACCATCAACGTGGTCTGATCTCACACTATCAACACTGCCTGATCACACACCATTAATACAGTCAACTCTCACTCCATCAACACTGTTCAACACTATCCAATCTCACTCCACAACACTGTCCAATCTCACACCATCAACACTGTCTGATCTTACACCATCCAGATGATCTGACTTCACACCATCAACTCTGTCCAATCTCACACCACCAACACTGTCTGAACTTACACCATCAACACTGTCCGATCTCACATCATCAACACGAACCAATTTCTCACCATCAACACTGTCCGATCTCACATCATCAACACTGATCTATCTCACTCCATCAATTCTGTCTGATCTCACTCCATCAACACTGTCTGATCTGACTTCATTAACATTCTCTGATTTCACACCGTCAATGCTCTCTCATGCCACACCACAGACACTGACAGACACTGATTGATCACACACCATCAACACTGTCCGAATTCACATCATCAGCATTACCCGATCTCATACCATCAACGTTGCCCGCTCTCACTTCATTGACACATTCTCTCACCATCTACCCAGCACTATCCCATCTGCTCCATTGGGCAAGTTTTAATCCTACAGCAGGAGTTAGTGAGTTAGTTGTCCACAGCTATCCATCCAGTCTAGCCTTCATACTCCTCCCCTATAACAGCAATCCTGACCTGTGGCCTCACATTCTTGTTCTGTATTAAGTGCTGACCTTTACTCCTGACCTGTGACCCCCCCCTCACCCCCCCGAATAGCTTAATGGCGTTTGGGATAGATAAGTCCCTAATGCGAGGCAGTATACACTCTGCTTACTATGGGAAGTGAAAGAAGAGCTTGCTGAGCCTTTAGCAATATCTTTGCATCATCACTCAATGCGGGTGTAGTACCAGATGATCGGAGGAGGGCAAACGTTATTGCTTTGTTCGAGAAAGTCAGTAGGGATAACCCTGGGAATTATAAACCAGCGAGAATACCTCAGTGGTGAGCAAATTACTGGAGAGGATTCTTGGAGACATGATTGATGGGAATGTGGAGAAGCATAGTCTGATTAGGGATCATCACCATGGCTTTGTTATCAGCAGGTCATGGTCACGAAACTTGAATGAATTCTCTTGAGGATGTGACAAAGCACATTGACGAACTAGAGCAGTGGATGGGATGTACATGGATTTTAGTAAAGTGTTTGATAAGGTTCCTCATGGGGGGAGGGGGCGGGGGGTCTCATTCAGAATGTCGGGAGGCTTGGGATCCAGGGAAACCTGGCTGTGTGGATTCAGAATTAGCTTGCCTTCAGAAGGCAAAAGTTGGGGGGAGGTATTAGATTTTATCTGGAGGCTAAAGACCAGTGGTATTCTACAGAGATCTGTTCTGGGGTCTCTGCTCTTAATGATTTTTATAATTGGCTTGGATGAGGAAGAGGAAGGGTAGGTTAGAAAGTTTGGAGATGACATGAAGGTTGGTGGAATTGTGGATCATGTTAAAGTTGTCGTAGATTACAATAGGATGCAGAGCTGGCCTGAGAAATGGCACATGGAGTTCAACCCAGAAAAGTGTGAAGTGATTCACTTTGGAAGGTGAAATTTGAAGGCAGAATACAGAGTTAATGGCAAGATTCCTAGTAGAGTAATGGAACAGAGGGATCTTGGGGCCCATGTCCATAGATCCCTCAAAGTTGCCATGCAAGTTGATAGGGTGGTTAAGAAGACGTATGGTGAGTTGGTTTTCGTTAGTCAGGGGATTGAGTTCAAGAGCCGCGAGGTAATGTTGCAGCTCTATAAAATGCTGCTTGTACCATATTTGGAATATTGCGCTCAGTTCTGGTTGCCTCATAAGAGGAATGTGTAAGCTTTAGAGAGGGTGCAGAGGAGATTTACCAGGGCGCTGCCTGGATTACACAGTACGTCTTTTAAGGATAGGTTGAGTGCGTTAGGGTGTTTCTCTTTTGAGAGAAGGAGGATGAGAGCTGTACAAGATGGTAAGAGGTAAAGATAGAATGGACAGCCAGAGGCATTTTCCCATTACGGAAATGGCTAATACATGGGTGCTTTTTAAGATAATTGGAGGAAAGTAAAGGGAGGATGTCAGAGAATGGTGGGTGAATGGAACAGCATGTCATGGGTGGTTGTAGATATATTAGGCACATTTAAGAAACTCAGATGGGTATATTGATGATTAAACAAATGGCTATGTATGGGGGAACGGTTAGACTGATCTTTGGGAAAAGGGTTGGCATGTCATGGAACAAAGACCCTGTACTGTGCTGGTAATGTTCTATGTCCATTTAGGGAATTGAGTTCAACAGCCACAAGGTAATGCTGCAGCTCTACAAAACCCTTCTTAGACCACACTTGGAATATGAGAGACAGCTTGACAGAGGTGTACAAGGTAAGAGTGGGCAGCTTGCAACTTTCTCCCAGGATGGAAATGGCTAATACAAGAGGGCATAATTTTAAGGTGATTGGAGGAAAGTGTGGAGGGGATGTCAGAGGTAAGTTTTTTTACACAGAGTGGTGGGTGTGAGGAACGCACTGCCAGGGGTGGTGATAGAAACAGATACATTAGGAATGTTTAAGAGACTCTTAGTGAGGCACACGGATGAAAGAAAAATGGAGGCTATGTGGAACTAAAGGAGTAGATTGATTGTGGAGTAGTTTAAAAGGTCAGCCTATTGTGGGCTTAAAGCCCTGGACTTTGCTGTACTGCTCTACATTCTCTATAACCTGTGACCCTTGACCTGCCACAGACTGAGAGACTGCAATATGCCCAGTATTGCTTTACCTGGGATTATATGATATTGAATGTTGCCATGTAGGTCAGGGTTCAGTGGGAACCCCAGGTAAGGTCAGAGATTAAGGTTCAAAGTCAAACAGCCAAAAAGCTAGGGTGATGCAGGGAAATCCCAGGGCATACATGTTAGTAGGGAAGTGGTGTTAGGTAAATTGAAGGGATTGAAGGCAGATAAATCCCCAGGGCCAGACGGTCTGCATCCTAGAGTGCTTAAGGAAGTAGCCCAAGAAATAGTGGATGCATTAGTGATAATTTTTCAAAACTCGTTAGATTCTGGACTAGTTCCTGAGGATTGGAGGGTGGCTAATGTAACCCCACTTTTTAAAAAAGGAGGGAGAGGGAAACCGGGGAATTATAGACCGGTTAACCTAACGTCGGTGGTGGGGAAACTGCTGGAGTCAGTTATCAAAGATGTTATAACAGCACATTTGGAAAGCGGTGAAATCATCGGACAAAGTCAGCATGGATTTGTGAAAGGGAAATCATGTCTGACGAATCTCATTGAATTTTTTGAGGATGTAACTAGTAGAGTGGATAGGGGAGAACCAGTGGATGTGGTATATTTGGATTTTCAAAAGGCTTTTGACAAGGTCCCACACAGGAGATTAGTGTGCAAACTTAAAGCACACGGTATTGGGGGTAAGGTATTGGTGTGGGTGGAGAGTTGGTTAGCAGACAGGAAGCAAAGAGTGGGAATAAACGGGACCTTTTCAGAATGGCAGGCGGTGACTAGTGGGGTACCGCAAGGCTCAGTGCTGGGACCCCAGTTGTTTACAATATATATTAATGACTTGGATGAGGGAATTAAATGCAGCATCTCCAAGTTTGCGGATGACATGAAGCTGGGCGGCAGTGTTAGCTGTGAGGAGGATGCTAACAGGATGCAGGGTGACTTGGATAGGTTGGGTTAGTGGGCAAATTCATGGCAGATGCAATTTAATGTGGATAAATGTGAAGTTATCCACTTTGGTGGCAAAAATAGGAAAACAGATTATTATCTGAATGGTGGCCGATTAGGAAAAGGGGAGGTGCAACGAGACCTGGGTGTCATTATACACCAGTCATTGAAAGTGGGCATGCAGGTACAGCAGGCGGTGAAATAGGCAAATGGTATGCTGGCATTTATAGCGAGAGGATTTGAGTACAGGAGCAGGGAGGTACTACTGCAGTTGTACAAGGCCTTGGTGAGACCACACCTGGAGTATTGTGTGCAGTTTTGGTCCCCTAATCTGAGGAAAGACATCCTTGCCATAGAGGGAGTACAAAGAAGGTTCACCAGATTGATTCCTGGGATGGCAGGACTTTCATATGAAGAAAGACTGGATGAACTGGGCTTGTACTCGTTGGAATTTAGAAGATTGAGGGGGGATCTGATTGAAACGTATAAAATCCTAAAGGGATTGGACAGGCTAGATGCAGGAAGATTGTTCCCGATGTTGGGGAAGTCCAGAACGAGGGGTCACAGTTTGAGGATAAAGGGGAAGCCTTTTAGGACTGAGATGAGGAAAAACTTCTTCACACAGAGAGTGGTGAATCTGTGGAATTCTCTGCCACAGGAAACAGTTGAGGCCAGTTCATTGGCTATATTTAAGAGGGAATTAGATATGGCCCTTGTGGCTACGGGGATCAGGGGGTATGGAGGGAAGGCTGGGGCAGGGTTCTGAGTTGGATGATCAGCCATGATCATAATAAATGGCGGTGCAGGCTCGAAGGGCCGAATGGCCTACTCCTGCACCTATTTTCTATGTTTTCTATGTTTCTATTATATGATGCAGGGCAATATCATTAAACCCTGAGCTCCAGGGTTATACTATGCTAGCTGCAACCTTTAACCTGCAACCTAGCATGAGAAAGCCATACCACCTTTAACCTTTGTCCTGCAAATTATATGACATGCTCTGCTACTCGGTGACTTCTGACCAGTGACCTTGTGTGGCCATCAACACAGGATGGTCGTTACGAATTGGGGGAGAATTAATAATAAATTATCCCCCAGAGCCCAGAGAGAATGGAGAGAGGGCTGAAGAGAGGGTTGGAGAGATGAAATAGGGGAGAAAGAGAGAGGGGGGAGAGAGGGGAGCGAAAGAGGGTGTGAGAGAGAGGGGAGGAGAGGGGGAGGGGAGGGGGAAGAGGGAGGGGAAGAGAGAGGGGGAGGGGAAGAGAGAGGGGAGGGGAGAGGGGGAGGGGAGAGGGGGAGGGGAGAGGGGGAGGGGAGAGGGGGAGGGGAGAGGGGGAGGGGAGAAGGGGAGGGGAGAAGGGGAGGGGAGAGGGGAGGGGAGGGGGGAAGGGAGAGGGGGAAGAGAGAGGGGGAGGGGAGGGGGAGAGAGAGGGGGAGGGGAGAGGGAGAGAGAGGGGAGGAGAGGGGGAAGAGAGAGGGGGAGGGGAGGGGAGGGGGAAGAGAGAGGGGAGGGGAGAGGGGGAAGAGAGAGGGGAGGGGGAAGAGAGGGGGAGGGAGGGGGAGGGGAAGAGAGAGGGGAGGGGAAGAGAGAGGGGGAAGAGAGAGGGAGGGGGAAGAGAGGGGGGGAGGGGGAAGAGGGGGGGAGGGGGAAGAGAGGGGAGGGGAGGGGAAGAGAGAGGGGGAGGGGAGGGGGAAGAGAGAGGGAGGAGGGGAGGGGGAAGAGAGGGGAGGGGAGGGGAAGAGAGAGGGGGAGGGGAGGGGGAAGAGAGAGGAGAGGGGGAAGAGAAAGGGGAGGGGAGAGGGGGAAGAGAGAGGAGAAGGGGAAGAGAGAGGGGGGAGGGGAGGGGGAAGAGAGGGGAGAGAGGAGGGGGAAGAGAGGGGGAAGAGAGAGGGGAGGGGAGAGGGGGAAGAGAGAGGGGGGAGGGGAGGGGGAAGAGAGGGGAGAGGGGGAAGAGAGAGGGGAGGTGCAGAATGAGGGGAATAGACGGTTAAGAGAGTTAGTAGAGAGAGGAGGGAGAAATAGACACTGAGGGTCAAGGTGCGTGTACCAGGGGTCACAGCTTGGACTTAGCAACAGGGTCAGGGGTCAGAGGGCGACCTCACTCACCGCCGCCTCCAGCTGCGCATGAGCAATGACGATCCCCGCAAACCTTCCTTCCCATTGGCCCGTGCTCGACACGCCCACAAGGCTACCCAACCATCAGTCTTAATCGCTGCACGAGCTGGACCCGCTCCCGGCTTCCCATTCCATTGGTCATGTTGTCAGCTCGCGCCAGTCGAACGCATTTGTCTCCCGTTGATTGTCCCGCCCTCCATACATTCTCATTGGAACCGTTCACCCATCAATCATTGCTATGCGCAGGACTCGCCTTCTTAACTACCCTATTGTCCCCCCCTTCTCCGAACCGCATTGGTCTGTGCTGGACGCCCGGTCCCATCAATCACACGTACTCAGTGCGAAGCCGCAACTGACCTCATTGGCTTGCACTAGTTCCGTCCTCCAATCCAAGGATACGGAGCCTTGCAGGACCCGCCCCTACGTGATCGCGCGTACCCAATCGTCCTCTCTCCCACTGGACAACGCCGAAGACAGACATCTCATCCGCGACCGCCTTTTCGTCCTGATTGGCTGTCGCCGACCGGCAGTCCGAGCTCTCGACGAATAGGTGAAAGAAGCGGACGGTCTCGGTGCTCTCTCGTTGGTCCAATTGCGTGGGACGAACGACTGAGTTGGTTTCTCCTTTCTTCGAACGCTGACCGACCTCATGGGTGTTTTCAACGTTCCCTGGGTTGTAATCCAAACTCGAAGGTCGACCTTATTTCCCTCCCCTCAGACGCTGACCGACCTGAAGGTTGTTCCCATCCACTTCCCTTGGCCGGAGCAGCACTGGCCCCGGGATGTTGGAGATCTTGAACATTGAGACCCTATTCTTGCCATAAGATGCTGCCGGATTTGATGTGTGTTTCAACCCACTTCACTGGGTTTATTTTAGATCCAATTAGCCAATACTATGTGCAGTGGAGGCCAATTCTCTGGATTCTTTCAAGATTTAAATAGAGCTCTTAAAGATAGTGGAGTCAATGGATATGGGGAGAAGGCAGGAAAAGGATACTGATTGTGGATGATCAGCCATGATCACCGTGAATGGCGGTGCTGGCCTGAAGGGCTGAATGGCCTACTCCTGCACCTATTGTCTATGTGCCTCCCCTCAGATGCTGCCCTTATCCCTTAGTTTGTTCTTAGAATTGTCAAATTTATTTCCCTCCATTCACTTTGCACCCATTTCCTTGTGGTTTATACTGTACCAGAACTGTGGGCCCCGTTTCCCTCCCTCAGGCACTGACTGGCCGATTAACTATTTCACCTCCTTCTCTGGGGTTATACTAGATATTAAACGTCAACCTTTTTTCCCTACCCTCTGACACTGAGCAAGCATGTATATTGCCACGCACTTCCCTGGGGTTATCCTAGAAGACAATTTGGGGTCTCTTGAGTCATTAAAGCTACACTCGATCAGCAAACTGGGGAGTGTCCCATCAGAGCCCTAAGTAATGTGGATGCTGTGTTCACAGACTAACTCCTTCCAGGGAAGTGGGGAGTGTGCCACCACCCCCCTAATCTGCAAACAGGGGATAGGTAATGTAGCAGATATTGAGTGAATGGACTAGGCCGGGAAAGAATCACCTTTCGCTAGATCCCCACCCTTGGACCTGCACTTGTTGGTCTGGATCACACTTCAGGTTGTTGACCAGTGAGTGACTCACCTCCAGTATCAAATGTGGGGATTGTTCCTCAGAAATCTGGTAGCCTATGCTCCCAATCTCTTTTGTACAAGATGACAGTGAGGCTGCAATTGGAGTATGGTGTTCAGTTTGGTCATCCCGCTGTAGGGAAGATCCTGCCATTAAAGTAGAAAGAAGTGCAGAGGAGATTTCAGAAGATACAGTGGCAATGTTTGAGAGGACTCATGAACAGGCAGGGGTTGATGGGTATGGGTCAGGTTGTGTTTCACAAGCTTGATTTTGTTTTTTAAGGAGGTGAGAAAACAGATTGATGAAGGCAGAATGGTGTATGTGGTGTATTTAGATTTTAGTAAGAATTTTGAAAAGGCTCATCCATAAAGCCAAGAAGCACGAGATCCAAGGAAAGCTGGCTGCAAAGATTTGGAAGAAGGCAGATCAGTATATTCTGCCAGGAGGTTGGTGACATTGATAGGATACTGAGCTGGGTTGAGAAGTTGCAGTTGAAGTTCAATCTGAAAAAGTATGATCCAAACTGAACAAATTTCATGAAACATGCCGGTGATAATTAACCCAATTCTGATTCTGACATTATTCACTTTAAAAGATCAAACTTGAAGACAAAGTACAAGGTTAATGGCAGAATTCTTAGCATTGTGGAGAATGGAGGGATCTTGGGGTCCACATCCTTTAGATCCCTCAAAGTTGCCATATAAGTTGATAAGGTGGTTAAGAAGGCCTATGGTGTGTTGGCCGTCATAAGTCGCAGATTGAGTTCGAGGGTCACGAGGTAATATTGCAGCATTGTAAAACTGATTGGAGTATTGTATTCAATTCTCATTGCCTCCTTATAGAAAAGATGTGGAAAATTTGTAGAGGGTTCAGAGATTTACCAGGATGCTGCCTGGATTAGAGACTATGTTTTTATGAGAAAAGGTAGAGCGAGGTAGGATCTTTGCCCTCTCTGATGGTGACTGAGGAAGAGGCTTGAGGAGGGAGGATACCCGGAGGTGAGCAGGTCACACACGGTATCAGGAGAGTGACAGTGATGTGATTTCTTGTGTCACAGCTATGGACAGTAGTCTCATGTGAGCAGCTGGTGAAGGTGCAATTGTCAATTGTTTAGCAAAACTCTTTTGGTGTTTGTTTTGTCCAGGTGATCTAAGGCCATGTGAAGAGCCATTGCGATCACATCTGCCATAGACCTATTCTGGTGATGGGCAAATTTCAGTGGGTCCAGGTCCTTGCTGAGGCAGGAGTTCATTCTCACTATGACCAACCCTTCAACATTTCATCACCAGAGATGTGCGAGCCACTGCACGATAGTCAGTAAAGCAGCTCACACTGCTCTTCATATTCGTTGTCATCTGTCATCTGTAATCAGTAATTGGGTTGAGAATGTACAGTGTACAGGGTATGGATAGTAAGTTTGTAACAAGTGAGTTCAAACAATTACGTTATTGAAAAATAGTAAGTATAAACACTCCCCTCTGTTTCCTTGTCCCCAATTGACCTCGCCCCCTCCTTACTGCCTTCCCTCTCCACCCCATCTTCCCTCTCACCCCCACATTGGACATAAGTTCAGGGTGAAAGGTGAAATATTTTAGGGGAATCTGAAGGGGAATTCTTCACTCAGAGGTTGATGGGAGTGTGGAATAAGCTGCCAGCGGAAGTGGAAGATGTGGGTTCAATTTAGACACTAAAGAGAAATTTGGGTGATGATATGTATGGGAGGTGTGTGGAGGCTATAGTGCAGGTAGTTGGAAATGGGCAGTAAAAACAAAAACAGGTCAGCATTGACTAGAAGGGCCGAAGGGCCTGTTTCAGTGCTGCCTGGCTCTGTGACTCTGAGACTCTTTGAGTGGAGGAGGATGAGAGACAACTTGATAGAGTTGTATAAGATGATGAGCCATAAATAGAGTAGAGAGCCATTAACTTTTTCCTAGGACACTTCCACCTGCTGCTTAATGGAGTAACACACAATTTCTGTGACTGCCTTTAATTCTTCCTTTTCCCCAGTTTAAACTCTAATTTTTTAACTTTTATTTGTCGGATCTTGGAGGGGAATAGTTGTCATTATGTCACAATCTTTAAGAAGTGGAAAGCAGCTTTCTGAATCCAGCAATGGAAAGGGAAAAACTTCGAAAGAAAAATCAGAAGATATGCCTGTTTGGGCTGAGCGTTTGGGACATGCATTGATGGCTCTCGATAAGAAAATAGATAATAACATTTCTGAGATGAAGTCGTTTCGACAGAGTTTTCAGTTTGTTGAGGAAAATATTATTTCCTTGAATTCTGAGCATAAAGAGTCGAAGCGTCAGATAGCGGATATTTCAGCCCACTTGGAACAGTCTCAACGCAAGATTATCGATCTGGAAGCAAGGTCTCGTCGGAATAACATTCGAATTGTTGGACTGAAGGAAGGATCTGAGAGTGGGGAGTTATTGGACTATTTTGCTATTTTGTTTCAATCTCTGTTTCCAGATATTCTACCTCAGCCTCCCGATATGAAAGAGTGCATAGAATTTTCACTTCGAAATCTCAAGATCCAGATAAACCAAGGTCAGTTTTGGTCAGTTTTCTTCGTTTCAAAGTTAAAGATCAAATCATAAAATATGCAAGGAAACACAGAGCTTTTAAATTCAAGGGTTCCAAGATTCGTTTTTATGAAGACTATCCACGGGAAGTTATGGAACAGCAGTTCAAATTCGTTCCAGCCATGAAAATAGCCCATGATAAGGGATTATTCCCATCACGTCACTATCCAGCCCGATTAAAATTATTTCCTAAAGATTCAACTCCACGTGTTTTTTTGGATCCCAAAGCAGCATTGGACTATGTTAACAACAGGAATTCTGCAGATGCTGGAAACTCAAGCAACACACATAAAAGTTGCTGGTGAACGCAGCAGGCCAGGCAGCATCTCTAGGAGGAGGCACAGTCGACATTTCAGGCCGAGACCCTCCGTCAGGACTAACTGAAGGAAGAGTGAGTAAGGGATTTGAAAGTGGGAGGAGGAGGGTGAGATCCAAAATGATAGGAGAAGACAGGAGGGGGAGGGATGGAGCCAAGAGCTGGACAGGTGATAGGCAAAAGGGGATACGAGAGGACCATGGGACAGGAGATCCGGGAAGAAAGACAGCGGGGGGGGGGAACCCAGAGGATGGGCAAGGGGTATAGTCAGAGGGACAGAGGGAGAAAAAGGAGAGTGAGAGAAAGAATGTGTTCATAAAAATAAGTAACAGATGGGGTACGAGGGGGAGGTGGGGCATTAGCGGAAGTTGGAAAAGTCGATGTTCATGCCATCAGGTTGGAGGCTACCCAGACGGAATATAAGGTGTTGTTCCTCCAACCTGAGTGTGGCTTCATTTTTACAGTAGAGGAGGCCGTGGATAGACATGTCAGAATGGGAATGGGATGTGGAATTAAAATGTGTGGCCACTGGGAGATCCTGCTTTCTCTGGCGGACAGAGCGTAGATGTTCAGCAAAGCGGTCTCCCAGTCTGCGTCGGGTCTCGCCAATATATAAAAGGCCACATCGGGAGCACCAGACGCAGTATATCACCCCAGTCGACTCACAGGTGAAGTGTTGCCTCAGCTGAAAGGACTGTTTGGGGCCCTGAATGGTGGTAAGGGAGGAAGTGTAAGGGCATGTGTAGCACTTGTTCCGCTTACAAGGATTAAGTGCCAGGAGGAAGATTAGTGAGGAGGGATGGGGGGGATGAATGGACAAGGGAGTTGATCAGTGGGGAGGGATGGGGGGGACAAATGGACAAGGGAGTTGGACCATGTTAATTTTATTTTGGAGGTGGCTGAGGTTTGAATGGTATTAGATCTGCTGAATAATTTTCTGAAAGAAAACAAGCTTTGAAGATCTCTGATAGGTTGAAGATGTCCTTTGATCGATGGGCCATTTAAAGAAGATGTGAACTTCTTGATTTGACTGATGAATGACTTTTCCGAAATCTGTTTGGTATACTGAGTGAATTAACACAGCGGACATATTGTTAACTGGTTTGATTATTTGTTTTTATTCTTGCTTTTCTTCATTAATTAAGTGATAGTTTTGATAGTTTATAAAGACTTTTTCATATATATATATAGTGAGGAATGCTTAGTAAATAGATAATTAGTCTCAGTTTTTCTTCTAAAAATAGTTTTTTTTAATTGGGCAGTAAGTCAAAGGGATAATGGCACCGATTTTTCGTCGTTAGAGATTACATAGACATTTTTCTCTTTGTTTAGGTTTAATTGTATTGTTTTGACGTCTTTGGAGATTGTTTTTGCATTCCCCAGTTTATTTTTAATGATTAAGCATAAACATCTTATTTTCTCTCTGCAGGGCTTTCCTATTTTAGGGCCGTGTGTTTTTGTAAAGGGGGGGTAATTAAGAAAAACATTTAAAATCATTGTTTCAATTGAGCAGCTCGCAGAGTTCTCTCTTTTTTTTCTTTTTCTATGGGGACGCATTCTGGCCTGTTCCTTCTCTTTGCTGGATTTCTAGCTCTCGGGATGGTGGGAGGGTAGTTTCAAACTATAGGTTTCATTGTAGGATGAATTTCATTTTTTTCAGTTTTTTTTCTTGTATTTTTTCCCATTACAGGGTCCTGGAGCATGCATGTTTTCTATATGGTTATACTTATCACTGCCATTTTTGATTAGCCCGCATTGGTATGCGTGTATTTATGTGTTAAAAAAAACTTATGGTAGTTAAACAGATAAACGTTATTAGTTGGAACGTATGTGGCTGGAATCACCCTATTAAGTGAAAGAAGACTTTTAAAATTATTAATCGATTCTAGCCTGATATAATTTTTGCTCAAGAAACGCATATCAGAACGGACGATCAAAATAGATATTTTAAAACATGGAAGGGCCTTCAATGTCATGCCACTTGTCAAAATAAAATGAAGGGAGTATCTATTTTTATCAAATCTAATATTTTATTTATCCAAGAAGATATTGTGTCAGATAGTTAGATATGGCCCTTGTGGCTAAAGGGATCAGGGGTATGGAGGGAAGGCAGGTACAGGGTTCTGAGTTGGATGATCAGCCATGATCGTACTGAATGGCGGTGCAGGCTCGAAGGGCCGAATAGCCTACTCCTGCACCTATTTTCTATGTTTCTATACTAATGATAGATTTTTAATTGTCAAAGGAACAATTTGTAATAGAAAAATTGTCCTGGTTAATCTATATGGACCTAATGTAGATGATTCTTCTTTTTTAAAAAACGTATTTGGTTTATTGCCAGATTTAAATTAATATATGTTGTTAATGGGTGGTGATTTTAACTGTTGTCTAAATCCTTTGATTGACAAGAGTTCAACCAATCAGCGGCTTCCGAATTGTTCAGCATCACTTATTAACTCTTTTTTAATTGATTATGGTTTGATTGAAATCTGGAGACATCTACATCCTAATGACAGAGATTATTCCTTTTATTCACATGTTCATAAAAAGTATTCGAGAATCGATTATTTTATAGCTGATTTCTGATTGTTGTCCAAAGTCCAGAAATGTGAATATGATGCTATCATTGTTTCGGATCATGCTCCTTTAAGCTTAGCTTTTGAATTGAATGATGTCGGTATTGCAAACTTGCCTTGGCGTTTTCCTGAAAATTTATTACAAAGTTCGGACTTTGTCAAATTTATTGAGACTGAGATAATTTTTTTCTTTTCAACAATACGGGAAATGTGTCGAAATTGATTATATGGGATACATTTAAAGCATATTTGCGAGGTCAGATAATCTCCTATTTAGCTAAGTTTAAGAAACAGACAAAAATAGAGTTAGATAAGATTTCAAAACAAATTAAAGACTTGGATAATATTTATGCAGTCTCTCCTAATTTCCTAATCTTTATTTAAACAAAGGGCTGAACTTCAATCACAATATAATTTACTATTAACTTATCCTATTGAAAGAAATTTGCCTAAATTGAAAAGTCAATTTTATGTGTTTGGAGATAAAAATAATAAGCTATTAGCATCCCAATTAAAGGCAGCTAGAGCTAAAAGACAAATTTTAAAAATTCATAAGGGAGACAGTAGTTTAGCTTGTAATTAGGAAGACATTAATAAAATTTTTCAAGACTTTTACAGTGAACTTTATAAATCTCAGTTTCCAGCTGATCCTTCTAAAATTAATGATTTTTTACAAAAGATTGATTTTCCTAGAATATCTGTTGAAGATCAATGAACTCTTGATACTCCTATTACTGCAAAAGAAATTCAGAAATCTATTCTTTTAATGCAGTCTGGTAAAGCTCCTGGATTGGATGGTTTTTCTGTAGGATTTTATAAAAAATTTGAAAAATTGCTTTCTCCATATATGTTGGAAACGCTTAAAGATTCTTTTTTGTTAGGAGAGTTACCTTCCACATTTTATGAAGCTTCTATTTCTTTAATTCTTAAGAAAGATAAAGACCCTACTGACTGTGCTTCATATAGACCTATCTCATTATTAAATGTGATGCTAAAATTCTTTCAAAAATAATGACTAATCGACTGGAGAACATTCTAGCTAAAATTATTTCTCAGGACCAAACAGGTTTTATAAAAGGCCGTTATTCCTTCTCTAATACTCGGAGACTGTTAAATGTTATATATTCATCCCTGTCTAAGACTCCCCAATGTGTTGTTTCTCTTGATGTTGAAAAGGCATTTCATACAGTTGAATGGAAATACTTATTTAACATTTTAGAGAAATTCAGCTTTGGTACTAATTTTAATATGTGGATTAGAATGATATGTAAAATCCCTATTGCCACTGTTATTGCTAATAATTGCAGATCTCCTTTTTTCTGGCTTTTGCAGGGTAAGAGACAAGGATGTCCGTTAAGTCCTTTGTTATTAAATTTGGTGCTGGAACCTTTGTCTATTGCACCTCGTGAAGTTAAAGATATTCAAGGAATTTCCATAAATGGGACTATTCATAAGATCTCCCTTTATGCTGATGATCTCTTAGTTTATGTTTCGAATCCTGAAGAATCCATTCCTAGTTTATTGAAACTATTAAATGAAATTGTAAAGTTTTCAGGATATAAACTAAACCTTCATAAAAGTGAATTATTTCCTCTAAATGATTCTGCTTTTGTATATAATGACATTCCTTTTAAAGTTACAGAGTCTTAAATATTTAGGTATTATCATCACTAAAAATTATAGACCTTTATAGAGCTAATTTGGTTCCCTTTAGTGGATTTTATGAAGCAATTATTTTGTAGATGGAATCCACTTACACTTTCGTTAGCTGGCCAAATTCATGCAGTTAAAATGATGATTTTACCAAAATTTTTATATGCATTTCAAAATAATCCTTTTTTTTAAACTAAGAAGTTTTTTTGATCAGGCTGATTCTATTATTTCATCTTTTGTTTGGAATAATAAAAGACCAAGAATTGGGAAATATCATTTACAAAAATTAAAAAAGGATGGAGGTCTTGCTCTGCCAAATTTAAGAATGTATTATTGGGCTGTTAATATACTTTATGTGTGTTCTTGGTTATATTGGATTGATAAAAATGAACAACCACCTTGGGTTGATTTGGAATTAAAAGCTGTGAAACAATTTTACTTAACTTCGTTATTAGGAGCTTTTTTACCTGTATAACTAGCCAAAATTTCTAATCTAAATTTATATCCTATGATTAAGCAGTCATTATGAATTTGGTACCAGTTTCATAATTTTTTTAGTCTCAAAAAATTAACCTCCTTAGTTTAATTTATATAAATTATTTATTTAAACTTTCACTTAGTGATCCTACCTTTTTTCTTTGGAGGAATAAAGGAGTCTATTCCTTCATAGATCTGTTCCATGAAGGCGGATTGATGTCTTTTGAGAAATTAGTAACTAAATACTCTCTCTCATACTCACATTTCTTGCAATATCTTCAGGTCAGACATTTCTTACAAGAATATTTAAGTAATTTTCCATATATACAAGATTCTGACCTGTTAGACTTTACTTAAAAAATGAATCCTTTAGTGAAAGGTTTTATTAGGAAAATATATAATTTACTATTACAACAGTACAATTATCCTTTACTTAAGATTAAGCAAGATTGGGAAAGAGAGTTTAACATGACCTTGATAACAGAGGATTAGTTGCGAATTTTGAAGTTGGTTAACTCATCTTCGATTTGTGCCAGTCACTCTCTAATTCAATTTAAAATTGTACATCGTTATTATTTGACAAAGGAGACACTGTCTAAAATATTTCCTAATGTTGATAGTCAGTGTGACAGATGTAAAACTGAGACAGCTACATTGACACGTATGTTTTGGTCGTGTTCTGTATTGAAACAGTTTTAGAAATCTATTTTCTCTACGATTTCTAAAGCTTTAAAAATTAATTTACAACCTCGTAAATTGGCAGTTTTGTTCAGTATAGTCCCTCAATATATTCATGGTATTTCTATATCAGACCAACATGTAATTGCATTTGTCACATTATTGGCCAGAAGGGCTATTTTGTTGAAATGGAAAGATGCTTCTGCTCCCACTTTGATACAATGGTTCTCTCAGGTGATGTTATGTCTTAGTTTGTAGAAAATCAGAAGTTGAACTTTTGATCCTTGATTTGACTTTGAGAAAAGGTGGGGCTCTTTTGCCTGCTACTATCATTTGATTTGATTTAATTAAGATGGTCCCCTTCTGATTCTTGTTTAAATGGATTTGAGTTGGCAGATTGATTTTTTTCTTTTATGGAAGCTTGTACAGCGTATAGCTCTGGGGTTGTGCTCCCAATGGGTTTTGTTTTCATTTTTTTCTATTAGTAGGGATTTTTTGTTTGTTTTAGTTAGTAGGGGTTCTTTTTTTCTTCTTTCTTTTTTCCAAAAAATAGTTTTAGCATTTTATTTTTTCTTATTATTATTGATATATTGTTTAGCTTTGTTAATCAGTCATTTGATAATTTAATTCTCATTGTACATATTGACATGTTGACTTGATTAATCTATTTTTTGTTGATCTTCAATAATTAATAAAAAAGATTTAAAAATGAAAAAAACTTTTTCCTAAGGTGGCAATAGCCAATACCAGAGGACATCCATTTAAGGTGGAGGAAAGTAGTACAAGTTCTGTGATCACTCGAGTCGAATATGGTGTTCTCCAAAGGGGTCATCTATCGGTGGGTCCTCAGGTAGCTGTGGAGGCTGATCCAGGATCTGCATGGGCATCTGTCCTTAACAGATCAGCGGTGTGGTGAGTGGCAACCCTTCACTGCCATTGTGCTGTGTCATCATCTTCGGAGAGATCCACCATTGAGGTCTCGGTTGGAGGAAAGTTTAGGAGGATGTCAGAGATAGGATTTGTTTTTAAACACAGAATGTGGTAAGTGTGAGGAATGCTCTGCCAGGGTAGTGGTAGAGGCAGATACATCAACCAGATTCAGATGCATTGATTTATCACGTGTACATCAAAACATACAGTGTAGTGTCTTCTACATTAACAGGCAGCACAACTCAAGGATATACTGGGGCAGCCTGCAAGTGTCACAACATATTCCAATGGCAACATAGCATGTCCACAATGCAGACTAGCACTATTTCAGTCAGCAACATGGATATAAGGAAAATGAAGAGCTACAAAGTTTTACAGGATGAAAAGGTAAGATTAATGGTGGAGTGGGTTACACTCACAGATCTCAATTTTGCAGATGACATAGTCCTGCTCTCTGACCAGATGGAGGAAGCACAGCAGCTACTGACAAAACTGGAAATTGAGTGCAATAAAGTTGGACTTCACCTAAATGCTAAAAAGACAGAATGCATGGCATTCAACTGCAAAAAAGATACTCTCAAGACCGTAAAGAATGATACTATTAAGAAAGTCTTTGACTTCAAGTACCTCGGGTCAAGAATGAGTTCGGAGAAGGACATAAAGATACGGAAGGCGCTGGCGTGCAGGGCTATGAACAACATGAAGGAAATCGAACCTGACCAGAGGGCTTAAAAAGATCTTCATAGCAGTCATAGAGTCCATTCTCACATACTGATATGAGACGTGGACACTCACCAAGACTATGCGAAAGTCTCTAGATGGCTGCTATACACGAATGCTCCGGCTGGCTCTTGACGTGAGTTGGCAACAGCACATGTCGAACGTCGAGCTCCATGACGACCTACCGATGCTCACCATTAAAATCGAGGCGAGAAGACTGCAACTAGCGGGGCATTGTCTACACCACCCCGAGCTACCTGCCAGTCTAGTCATCATATGGGAGTCCAAGCATGGGAGAATGAACCCTGGGCACCCTCCCAAGACTATGGTCAACATGCTCCTAGAAGACAGCGGCGCAGCTAATGTAGATGAACTGAACACACTGATGAGGTAGAGGGAGAAGTGGAGAGTCCGTCATCATGCCCAACGCCGGCCTCCTAGGCCTGAGTCGACATAGTAGTAGTAATGAGTTTAAAAAGGTCAGCGCATCATGGGCTGAAGGGCCATTACTGTGCTGTGCTAAATTCTAGGGTAGGACCACTCAAAGATAAAGGAGGGAAATGTGTTTGGATGTATCCTCCAAGAATACTTTGCATCCGTACTTACCAAGGTGATGGACATAAAGGGCGATCAGTATCTAGTGTGTTAATATGCTAGGTCATTTGAGATTAAGAAAGATGTGGTGTTTGATCTCTTGGAGAACACTGAGGTGGATAAGTCCCCAGACCAAACGGGATACAGCCCTAGTTATTGAGAGAGGCAAGAGCTGATATTGCTGGGGTCTTGATCAAAATCTTCAGGCCTTCTTTAGCAGCAGGTGAGAACTCAGAGGATCACCGAATAGTTAATGTTATTCCATTGTTTCACAAGGGAAATGGGGATAATCCTGGATTATCTGAGTCTCACATATAACTCAGATTTCCATCTAAATGAGTCCCATCTCACCACATTTAGCCTATAATCCTTTCCTAATCATTTACCCTCTCGTGTCTTTTAAATGTTGTTAATATTCCTACTTCTTTCATATACAGACCACTCTCTGGGTTAAAAAGTTGTCTCTCAGGTCCCTATTAAACCTCAGTTTAAACCTGTGCCCTCTGATTCTTGGGGAAAAGACTGTGCATGTTCACCCAGTCTATGCCCCTCAAGGTTTATACTCCTCTGTAAGGTCACCCCTTGTTCTTCTACACTCCCAACCTGCCCAGATGTCAGTCCAAAACATCGATTACATCCTTCCATGGATGTTGCCTAAGCTGCTGAGTTCCTCCACCATGTGGTGTGTGTTATTCCAGCATTGCAGCATCTGCAGAATCTCATCTCAGCCAGTGGGATTCCTCTGTGTACAACTGGCATAGTGCTGAAAAACCAGGCTATCGATGGCTGTTTTCCAGAGAAATGTTTGTAAAATATTCACATTTGGAAAAGCATAAACAGTTTTTGGACAGTCAGCATGGCTTTGTACAAAGCAACTTGCCTGAGTTTTTTTTTGAGGTGGTGTGAAGGTGATTTTTGAGGATGGGGCAGTGAATATAGCCTACATGTATATTAGAAAGCCACTTGACAAAGACCTCTCATGGGAGGCTTATCCAGAAAGTTAAAATGTATGGGATGCACATTGAATTAGCTGTTTGGATTCAGAATTGGCTTGTCCAAGGAAGACAGTGGACAGTATCAATGGGGCTTATTCTATCTGGAGGTATGTGACTAGTGGTGTTCCACAGGGAACCAGCAGGTACCTCAGCTGTTTGTGAGAGATAGAAGTGGCCTGATGAAAACATGGGTGGATGGATACAGGGATTGGTGAAGTTGGGGACAGTGTAGAAGTTTGTGAAAGGACACAGCAGGATATAGATCAGTGGCAGACACGGGCGGAGAATTGGCAAATGGAATTTATCTAGGCAAGTGAGAGAGGTTACACTTTGGGGTGTTAAATGTAAAGAGACAGGACAAAGTTAATGGCAGGAATCTTAACAATGTTGATGTACAGAGGAATCTTGCAGTCAAGTCCACCACTCCCTGAAAGTGGCCGAGCAGATAAAAAAAGGCGTACGCGTACTTGCTATTGTTAGTCAAAGCATTGAGTTCAAGAATCAGGATGTTATGTTGCTGTTTTCTAGAACTCTGGTTAGGCCGATTCTGGAGTATTACATTAATCTCTGGTTGTCCCATTACAGGAAGGGTGAGGGGCCTTTGAAGAGGGTCACCAGGATGCTGTCTGGAGTGGCAGAGAATGAAGGGATTCCTGATAGAGGTTTATAAGATGATGAGAGGCACAGATAACAGTGGAGAGCTGGTGGAAATGTCTAATACCAGAGAGCATGCATTTAAGGTGCGAGGGGAGGAAGTTTGAAGGAGATATCCAGGGCAAGTTTATTTTGCACACAAAGTGGTAGGTGTCTGGAATTTTCTGTCAGGGGTGGTGGTAAAGACAGATACGATGAGGTGTTTAAGAGGTTGTTGGACATGAAAAACGATGGATATCGTGTCAGCAGGAGAGACATGGTAGACTGAGGGGTCTGTCCCTCTGTGACACTGTTTGAGGTTCCTATCCCATTCCCTTACTCTCTCCAAATCCCTCAACCTGTGGTCACAATTCCCTCTCTGCTGCCTTACAGAGTGCTCCTCCATTGCCTCTGTAGCCTCCTCCTACTCCCTGCCCGTATCTTTCAGATTTACATACACAGGTCTCCCAGTGCATTCTAACACAAGGGGGACTCTGCATGCGGCTTCCGGTTTGGTTTAACGGGAGGGGAACACCGCACATGGCTCCTGAAGAGGGGAACCCCAAACAACAGAGCGTCATGTGATGAAAGACTCATCTCTCATTTGTAACTGGCATTTATTTATACAGAGACATATATCCATCGTCACTCTGCTCCTGCCTTGCCTGCGCTGGTCAGCGGCAGTCCCAACATGCCCTTGGCAGTGGCGAAGAGGTTGACTGGTGTGGAGCCATCAGTGATCAGGGTCGAGTTCAGCCCCAGTCCCTGCAGCAGCTTAACCTGGAGTGCGGATAAAGATTACAAGTCAGAGGCTGATGAGGAGGTTGCCTGGCCCCTCCAGTGGCTGCTGCACTTTCCCATTCCACCCTCAACCCATCATCTACTCCTCTCCTTCCCTATTAGCATCTTCCACATCCCCCTCAACTTCTTCCAACCTCATCCACCTCCCTGCTTCGTCCCCTCAACTGATCTACCCCTCTACCCCCCCTCAACCTCTCCCACACTCCCCTCACCCTTGTTCACCTGCCCTGCTTTGTTCCTTCAACTGTTCTACCCATCTCCCTCCCTAACCTGTCCCAAACTCCCTCAACCTCTTCCCACCTCATCCATATCCCCTGCCTCACCCCCCACCATACTCCCTGCCCAACCACCTCCACCTCTCTTCTCCAGAAGCCCTTTTCCTTCCCAACATCCCTGTCACTTACCAAAGGGAAAAAAACAGTTTCCCCACAGCCCCTCCCCACAACATTTTGTCTGAAATATGCCAGCCCCGCGTTTTAAACTGTGACCCCCCCCCACCCAACTTCTTACTTCCAACTCTAGCTTTCCCCACAAGAGGCCATTGTGTCAGTGATGTTTTATAGAACTGTAGAGTGAAGAGACTACCCCATCCATGCCAGTCTCTCCCCACAGTCCCTGCCCGTCTCACTAAGACTATAAGATACAGGAGCAGAACTGGGCAATTCGGCTGTTTGAGTCTGCTCCGCCATTTCATGGCTGATCCAATCTTCCTCTCAGTCCTAATCTCTTGCCTTCTCCCTGTATTCCTTCATGCCCTGACCAATCAAGAATCTATCAACAACCTCTGTCTTAAGTATACATGAAGACTTGGCCTCCACAGCTGCTTGTGGCAAAGAATTCCACAGATTCACCACTCTCTGGCTAAAAAAATTCCTCCTCATTTCTGTTCTAAAAGGACACCTCTGTGCCCTCTAGTCTTAGACTCTCCTACTATAGGAAACATCCTGTCCACATCCACTCCATCAAGGCCGAACCATTCCATTAGTTTCAATGAGATCACCTCACATTCTTCTGAATTCTAGGGAATAAGGGCCCAGAGCCATCAAAAGCACTTCATATGATAAACCATTCAATCCTGGAATCATTTTCATGAACCTCCACTGCACCCTCTCCAGTTTCAGCACATCCTTTCTGAGATAAGGGGCTCAAAACTGCTCACAATACTCCAAGTGGGGCCTCACCAGAGCTTTATGAAGCCTCAACATTACATCCTTGCTTTTATATTCTAGTCCTCTTGAAATGAATGCTAACATTACGTTTGCCTTCCTCAGCACAGACTCAACCTGTAAATTAACCTTTAGAGAATCCTACACAAGGGCTCCCTGACCATGGACTCATCTCCTCCTACCTGCCTTTTCCCCATAACCCTTAATTCCCCTACTATGCAAAAATCTATCAAACCTCGTCTTAAATATATTTAGTGAGGTAGCCTCCACTGCTTCATTGGGCAGAGAATTCCACAGATTCACCACTCTCTGAGAAAAGCAGTTCCTCCTCATCACCGTCCTAAATCTACTCCGCCGAATCTTGAGGCTATGTCCCCTAGTTCTAGTCTCACCGACCAGTGGAAACAACTTTCCTGCCTCTATCTTATCTACCCCTTTCATAATTTTATATGGTTCTATAAGATCTACTCTATTCTTCAGAGTCCCTTTCAGCCTTCCACACTGTATTTCAGTATTTTTCTGCCCATTCTCCTGATCTAAGTCCTTCTGTAGCCTCTCTACTTCCTCAAAACTACCTGCCTCTCCACCTATCTTCATATCATCTGCAGTCCTTACAACAAAGCCATCAATTCCATCATCCAAATCATTGACATATAATATAAAAAGAATTGGTCCCAACACAGACCCCTTTGGAACACAACTAGTCACTGGTAGCCAATCAGCCACTGCTTTATCCATGCCAGAATCTTTCCTCTAATACCATGGGCTCGTAATTTGCTAAGCAGCCTCACGTGTGGGACCTTGTCAAAGGCCTTCTGAAAATCCAAGTAAACAACATCAACTGATTCTCCTTTGTCTATCTTAATTGTACTTCTTCAAAGAATTCCACCAGATTTGTCAGGCAAGATTTTCCCTTGAGAAGACCATACTGATTACGGCCTATTGTATCATGTGCCTCCAAGTACCCTGACACCTCATCCTTAATAATCAACTCCAACATCTTCCCAACCACTGAGTTCAGACTAACTGGCCTATAGTTTCCTTTCTTCTGCCTCTCTCCCTTCTTGAAGAGTAGATTGACATTTGCAATATTCCAGTCTTCCAGGACCATTCCAGAACCATTCCAGAATCTAGTTATTCTTGAAAGATCATTACTAATGCTTCCACAATCTCCTCAGCCACTTCTTTCAGAACCCTGGGGTGTAGACCATCTGGTCCAAGAGACTTATCTACCTTCAGAACTTTCAGTTTCCCAAGAACCCTCTCTCTAGTTATGGTAACTTCACACACTTCATGACCCCTGACACCTGGAACTTCCACCATGCTGCTAGTGTCTTCCACAATGAAGACTGATGCAAAATACTTATTCACTCCATCTACCATTTTGTTGCCTCCCATTACTACCTCTCCAGCATAGTTTTCCAGCGGTCCGATATCCATTCTTGCCTCTCATACACTTTATGAATCTGAAGCAACTTTTGGTATCCTCTTTAATACTATTGGCTCACTTACTTTCATGTTCCATCTTTACCTTCTTAACGACCTATTTGTTGTTTTCTGTCGGTTTTTGAAAGCTTTCCAATCCTCTAACTTCCCAATAATTTTTGCTCCATTATATGCCCTCTCTTTGGCTTTTATGTTGGCTTAGGTTTCTCTTGTCGCCACAGCTGTGTCATCTTTCCTTCGAAATTTCTAGAAGCAACTTAAAAGGCACAGGATATATCCATCCCAAAGAGGAAGAAGTATTTTAGTCATTGCTGCTCTGCTGTCATCCCTGCCAGCGTTCTTTTCCAATAAATTCTAGCCAACTCCTCTCTCATCCTCTGTAATTCCCTTTACTCCACTGTAATACTGATACATCTGACTTTAGCTTCTCCTTCTCAAATGTCAGGGTAAATTTAATCATATTATGATCACTTGCCCCTGAGAGTTTGTTTTTTTTTACCTTAAGCTCTCTGGAGCTATAATGTGGCCATTACAGAGACTTGGATTGCTCAGGGGCAGGAATGGTTACTTCAAGTGCCAGGATTTAGATGTTTCAGAAAGGACAGGGAGGGAGGCAAAAGAGGTGGGTTGTGGCACTGCTGATCAGAGATAGTGTCACAGCTGCAAAAAAGGAGGAAGACATGGAGGAATTGTCTACGGAGTCTCTGTGGGTGGAAGTTAGGAACAGGAAGGAGTCGATAACTCTATTGGGTGATTTTTATAGACCACCCAATAGTAACAGGGACATCAAGGAGCAGATAAGGAGACATATTCTGGAAAGGTGTAATAATAACAGGGTTGTCATGGTGGGAGATTTTAATTTCCCAAATATCGATTGGCATGTCCCTAGAGTGAGGGGTTTAGATGGGGTGGAGTTTGTTAGGTGTGTTCAGGAAGGTTTCTTGACACAATATGTAGGTAAGCTACAAGAGGAGAGGCTGTACTTGATCTGGTATTGGGAAATGAACCTGGTCAGGTGTCAGATCTCTCAGTGGGAGAGAATTTTGGAGATAGTGATCACAATTCTATCTCCTTTACCAAGCATTGGAGAGGGATAGGAACAGACAAGTTAAGGAAGAGTTTAATTACAGTAAGAGGAAATATGAGGCTATCAGGCAGGAACTTGGAAACATAAATTGGAAACAGATGTTCTCAGGGAAACGTATGGCAGAAATGTGGCAAACGTTCAGGGGATATTTGCATGGAGTTCTGCACAGGTACATTCCAATGAGACAGAGAAAGGATGGTAGGGTACAGGAACCGTGGTGTACAAAGGCTGTTGTAAATCTAGTCAAGAAGAAAAGAAGAGCTTACAAAAGGTTCAAAAAACTAGGTATTGATAGAGATCTAGAAGATTATAAAGCTAGCAGGAAGGAGCTTAAGAAAGAAATTAGGAGAGCCAGCAGGGGCCATGAGAAGGCCTTGGTGAGCAGGATTAAGGAAAACGCCAAGGCATTCTGCAAGTACGTGAAGAGCAAGAGGAGAAGACATGAGAGAATAGGACCAATCAAGTGTGACAGTAGAAAAGTGTGTTTGGAACCAGAGGAGATGGCAATGTACTTAATGAGTACTTTGCTTCAGTATTCACTATGGAAAAGGATCTTGGCAATTGTAGGGATGACTTGCAGCGGACTGAAAAGCTTGAGCATGTAGATATTAAGGAAGAGGATGTGCTGGAGCTTTTGGAAAGCATCAAGTTGGATAAGTCTCCAGGACCGGACGAAATGTTCCCCAGGCTATTGTGGGAGGCGAGGGGGGAGATTGCTGAGTCTCTGACGATGATCTTTGAATCATCAATGAGGACGGGAGAGGCTCTGGAATACTGGAGGGTTGCAGATGTTGTTCTATCATTCAAGAAAGGGAGTATGGATGGCCCAGGAAATTATAGACCAGTGAGTCTTACTTTAGTGGTTGGTAAGTTGATGGAGAAGATCCTGACAGGCAGGATTTATGAACATTTGGAGAGGCATAATATGATTAGAAATAGTCAGCATGGCTTTGTCAAAGGCAGATCGTGCCTTACGAGCCTGATTGAACTTTTTGAGGATGTGACTGAACACATTGATGAAGGTAGAGCAGTAGATGTGGTGTATGTGGATTTCAGCAAGGCATTTGATAAGGTCCCCATGCAAGGCTTATTGAGAAAATAAGGAGGGATGGGATCCAAGGGGACATTGCTTTGTGGATCCAGAACTGGCTTGCCCACAGAAGGCAAGGAGTGGTTGTAGACGGGTCATATTCTGCATGGAGGTCGGTGACCAATGGTGTGCCTCAGGGATCCATTCTGGGACCTAAGAAGTGCAGGGATGGGTTGGTAAATTTGCTGATGACACAAAGGTTGGGGGTGTTATGGATAATGTGGAGGGCTGTCAGAGGTTACAGCGGGACCTTGATAGGATGCAAAACTGGGCTGAGAAGTGGCAGATGGAGTTCAACCCAGATAAGTGTGAGGTAGTTCATTTTGGTAGGTCAAATATGATGGCAGAATATAGTATTAATGGTTAGACTCTTGGCAGTGTGGAGGATCAGAGGGATCTTGGGGTTGACTCTGTGGTTAAGAAGGCATACTTCATCAATCGTGGGATTGAGTTTAAGAGCCGAGAGGTAATGTTGCAGCTACATAGGGCCCTGGTCAGACCCCACTTGGAGTACTGTGCTCAGTTCTGGTCACCTCACTACAGGAAGGATGTGGAAACTATAGAAAGGGTGCAGAGGAGATTTACAAGGATGTTGCCTGGATTGGGGAGCATGCCTTACGAAAACAGGTTGAGTGAACTCGACCTTTTCTTCTTGGAGCGGCAGAGGATGAGAGTTGACCTGATAGAAGTGTACAAGATGATAAGCATTGATCGTGTGTATAGTCAGAGGGTTTTTCCCAGGGCTGGAATAACTAGCATGAGACGGCGCAGTTTTAAGGTGCTTGGAAGAAGGAACAGAGGATGTCAGGGGTAAGTTTTTTTTATGCAGAGAGTGGTGAGTGCGTGGAATGGGCTGCTGGCGACAGAGGTAAAGGAGGATACAAAAGGGTCTTTTAAGAGACTCCTGGACAGGTACATGGAGCTTAGAAAAATGGAGGGCTATGAGTAACCCTAAGTAATTTCTAAGGCAGGAACACATTCAGCACAGCTTTGTGGGCCGAATGGCCTGTATTGTGCTGTAGCTTTTCTATGTTTCTAATCAAATACAGTTCACTGCACAATACCCAATCCAGAACAGCTGATTCCCTTGGTTGCTCAACCACGAGCTGCTAAAAAGCCATCTCATAAGTATTGTAGAAATTCACCCTCTGGGAGTCCAGCACCAAACTGATTTTGCCAGTTTACCTGATTATTGAAACCCCCCACGACTATCGTAACGTCGCCCTTTTGTCATACGTTTTCTATCTCCCATTGCAATTTGTGGACCACATTCTTATTACTGTTTTGGGTCCGTATACCTCTCCCATCAGGGACTTTTTATCCTTGCAGTTCCTTAGCCTATCCACAATGATTCAACACCTTCTGACCCTATTTCATCTCTGTCTAATGAATTGATTTCATATTTTTACCAACAAAGCAACACCGCCCCCTCTGACTTTCTGCCTGTCCTTTCAATACAATGTGCATGCTTGAACGTTAGAGTTCCCAGCTATAATCTTCTTTTTGCCATGATTCAGTAATGCCTACAACATCATACCTGCCAATCTACAACTGTTCATCTGTACACTGCACTCATTCAAATATAACGCCGTCAGTCCTGTATTCATCTTTTTCCATTTTGTCCACCTCTTATGTTGCAACTCATCTGTTGACTGCAATTTTGCCCCATCAACAGCCTCTCCTCTGTACACATTGCCTCTGTTTGTAAACCAGCTACCTAATTCTCAGCGCTATTATCTGCCTTTTCTACGGTACAACTTGCATTGAGATTTATGCAACTCAGGACACTAGTCACACCAAGCTCAACATTTTGATTCCTAACTTTGTCTGAGGTCTTTCCAATATCTCCCTCCACAACCTCTCCACTAACTGTTCTGGCATTCTTGTTCCCATCCCCCCCTGCAATTCTAGTTTAAACCCCACTGTGCAGCATGAACAAACCTTCCTGCTAGGATATTAGTCTCCCTCCAGTTCAGATGCAAACCTTCCCTTCTGTACAGGTCCCACTTCCCTGCAGGAGAGCCCAACAATTCAAAAATCATGCCCTTCCTCCAACACCAACTCCTTAGCCTTGTATTAATTATTATAATCATCCTAGTTCTGGCCTCACTAGCACGTAGCATAGGTAGTATTCCTGAGATCACAACCCTGGAGGTCCTGCCATTTAACTTAGTACCTAACTCCCTGAACTCCCTGTGCAGAACCTTGACACTTATCCTACCCATGGCATTGGTCCTTACATGGACCATGACTTCTTCCTGTTCACCTTCCCACTTAAGCATGCTGAGGACTCAATCCAAGATGAATATAGAACACAGAAAATCTACAGCACAATCTTCGGCCCACAATGTTGTATCAACCATGTAACCTACACTGGAAGCTGCCTAGAATTTCCTTACTGCATAGCCCTCTAATTTTCTAAGCTCCATGAGTCTCTTAAAAGACCCTATTATATCTGCCTCCACCACCGTCACTGGCAGTGCATTGCACACACCCACCACTCTTATGTGTGAAAAACTTGTCTCTGACATCCCCCTTGTACCTACTTCCAAGCACCTTAAAACTATGGCCCCTCGTGTTAGCCGTTTCAGCCCTGGGAAAAAGCCTCTGACTATCCACACAATCAATGCCTCTCATCATCTTATACACCTCTATCAGGTCACCTCTCATCTTCCGTCACTCCAAGGAGAAAAGACCAAATTGACTCAACCTATTCTCATAAGGCATGCTCTCCAATCCAGGCAACATCCTTGTAAATCTCCTCTGCACTCTCTCTATAGTCTCCACATCCTTCCTGTAGTGAGGTGACCGGAACTGAGCACAGTACTCCACGCGGGGTCTGACCAGGCTCTTGCATAGCTGCAACATTACCTCACGGCTCTTGAACTCACTCTCACAGTTGATGAAGGCCAACACACCAGCCTTCTTAACAACACTCTCAACCTGGACTCTGGAACTCAGGAGGCAACATACCAACAGAGAGTCTTATTCTCACCCACAAAACCGCCTGTCCATTCCCCTAACTAACGGCAGGTGTATGGGGTTAAGTGGGATCCAGGATTAACCATGATGGAATGGTGGAGCAGTCTCGATGGCCTAATTCTGCTGCTATGTCATATGGTTCTGTGGACTCCCCCTATCACCACAGCATGCCTCTTCCTCCTCCCCTTCCCTTCTGAATCACAGAGCCAGACTCAGCCAGAAAACCCGACCACTGTGACTTTCCTCTGTTAGGTCATCCCACCGACAATATCCAAAGTGATATACCCATTTTTGAGGGGGGTGGCCACGGGGTACTCTTAACCCCTTTCCTCTTCCTGACTGTCACCCCCGTTTCCTGTGCCTTGCATCTTGGGTGTAACTAACTCTCTATATGTCCTGTCTTTCACCCCCTCAGCCTCCCAAGTGATCCAGGGTTCACCCAGTCCCAGGTCCAACTCCCTAACGCAGATCTTTAGAAGCTGCAGCTGGATGCACCTCTTGCAGCTGTCGTCAGGAACACTGGCATCTCCCTGCTTTCCCATCCCGCAAAAGGAGCATCTCTACTATCCTACTGAGCAGATATAAAGGGAAGAGCAAAACTCAACCTCCAGCTTTTCTTTGCTTTCTCTGACTGAAGCCTCTCCTTGCAGAAGCCTCAAAGAGCTAAAGCCTCAAGATCACCAGTCCAACTCTGTCCACTCAGATGATGGCTGCTGCACTTGCCCTGTTAATTTACTCTTGCTAATCAATCCCAAACATGGATTGATTGCTGATCAAAGCTGTTTCTCGCTGTAGCGACCCGCTGCTACTTTTCTGCTTAGGCAGTGGACCTGATTGAAGTCGCTACCTCTCAAAACCTCCGATGTCCAGATTGGCCATGCCAATCTTTCCTCAGAGGCCCTGCCTGACTCACTGAGTAATTCCCCATTTGTATCAAACTCTATCCACAGGCCCTGCCTGACTCACTGAGTAATTCCCCACTTTGGGTTTATCCCAGACGTTTCACAGTGGACGACAGGACTTAGGGGATTGTTGTTGAACAGAAGGACTGAGGTTCCCTGGAAACAGAGTCACAGGTAGACAGGGTGGTGACGGTGGTGTTTGGCTCACCGGTCTTCATCAGTCAGGGCACTGGGTACAGGATTTAGGGTGTTTAGTTGCATTGTGTGAATGGGCCAGTTTAGGAGTGGCTTTGGTTCAGCAAGCTTTGGCGAGGTAAGCATTTGGTAAGTTTCTTCATTTAGGACACGGTTTGTGCAGTGAAAATGGTTCCAGAGGCTGTGTTGTGTTCTTTGTGTGAGATGTGGGTATTGTGGGAGAGCTCCAGGTTCTCGAACAACCACAACTGTATCAGGTGCACTGAGCTGCAGCTCCTCAAGGAACGTGTTAAGAAACTGGAAGGAAATGCAGCTTGATCGTCCTCGGCTCATACGGGAGACTGAGGAAGTGAGAGATGGGAGCTACATGGAGGTAGTCAACCCCAGGTTGCAGGAGGCTGATAACTGGGTGACTGTCAGGAGAAGGAAGGGAAATGGGCAGCCAGTGCAGAGTCCCCCTTTGGCTATTCCCTTCATTAATAAGTATACCACTTTGGACACCGTTGAGAGTGAGGAGCTCCAGGGTACTAATCTCTGGATTGCTGCCTCTGCCAGCACCAGTGAGGGTAAAAATGGACTGAATGCACAACTAAAGAACTGGTGCAAGGGGCAGGGCTTCAGATTTCTGGATCATTGAGTTCTCTTCTGGGGAAGGTAGAACCTATACAAAACAGATGGGTTACATCTGAACCTGGGGGCAGGGGGTGGGGAACCAATATCCCTGTGGGCAGGTTTGTTACAGCTGTTCAGGAGGGTTTAAACTACCATGGCAGGAGGTTGGGAACCAGCATATTGGGCTAAGGGTTAGTTGGTTTAGGGCTGAGGGCCAGTTGGTCTACAAAGGCAGCATGTAGTCAGAAGTGGTTGATTACAGGCCAAAATTGCAATCAACAACAGGATGGGTTGCAGTGTAAAATCATTAGAAAGAGGGTGATAGTCACTGGGGATTTCAATATGCAGGTCATTGGAAAAGTCAGCTTGGTGCTGGATCCTAACAGAAGGAATTTGTAGAATGCCTTTTAGAGCAGCTCATGGCTGAGTTCACGTGGGGAACAACTATTCTGGATTGGGTGTGTGTAATGAATGGGAATTGGTTACAGTTTAACGCATTAGGGTTAGGGTTAATGTACAGGAACCCTTGGGGCCAGTGATCAAAACATGATAGAATTCATCCTGCAGTTTGAGAAGGAGGCGTTTCTGACGCACTAAGCAATGATGCAGAGGGGCAGCACAGTTG